>NC_089587.1:176662322-176962322 GCF_019320115.1 Miscanthus floridulus | reverse complement strand
CAGCATATTTATAAAGTTTCTCCTCTAAAGAACTAAGATTACACGAAACATTAAATTCAATGTAACCCAAAGTGTTTAAAGAAGATAATAATTTTAGCTCATCAACTTCACTAGCATTATGAATAACAAGTCTATTTTCAGCACAAGTGCTCATTTTCAGGACACATATAGCATGATCATTCTTCAATGATTGCATGGGTATAACATAAATATCATCATGCAAGTCATCTTCGTCACAAGAAACATCAAGCAAATCATCTTGTGACAAAGGTAAATCAAGAGAATGCTCCACTAAAATTTGTTCTATCATAGCATGATTGGTGGAAAAATTCAGCACATCAAGAGAACTCTCACCTTCTGTGAGTTTAGCATCATGGGCATTACCTTTGCTCTCATGTTCAGCAGGGGTAATAGTTGATGGTTCTGAATTTTCACATGAGGCTGTGAGCTTCTCATTTTCTGTCACGTCATCCTCGCTCTTTTCTACATTGTCCTGCAAAAGGTTAGGCATAGCAGGAGGAATAACAATAGACTCTTCCTCTAAATGGTGCACCTCATCATATGAAGTCCAAACAGGAGGTGGATTAACAAAGGTTTCTCGCACAAGAAGTTTTATATCATTCCTAGTTTGAGGCTTATCAGAAGGATCTAAAGACTCACACCAAGATAAAGCAGAATGTCGCAAAACACTAACCGCATTTTTTACCTTCCTCCTTGGACACATAAAGCGAGTAGCAAATATGTTATCGATGGCAATTTCTCACTCCATGTACTCATCAGCACCTATACCATCATAAGTCGGTGGATACGAACAACCTGTCATTGTTAGAAGACAACAAAAGACAACACAAAAGTATTATCCCTACCAACTACTTAGGTTGTGGACAAGGAAAAACAAGGCACTCAACTCTCAAGCGTCTTACCACGGTCTTACAAGTGTTCTTACCAAAGCAACAGGCGGTGCAATCGGTCGATGACTGTGATACCATTGTAGCTTGAGTGTAATAGTTGCAAGGCGAACCTGTATTTGGTTAGAAGAAAATGGAGCTTGGACAGGCACAATATAGTAGCAAGGAATAGCAAAATTCGCAACTAAATAGCAAAGCTGAATAAGTATGCCAAGTACTTGTCTTAGTTGCTGGCCTACTCATGTTCCAAGTACCAGATGTATCAAGTGACGTGAACAGTAAGAATATGATTAGGAACAAGGTAGAAATCAGCACACACAAACAAAGCTCAAATGGCGCTCTCTATGTGCTCCTCTAGATATTGTTTCACTTTTGCCCCTCTCTTTTTTCTCTATTTTTGGGCTGTCGTTATTTTTTTGGGACTCTTTGACTTTTTCTTTTTCTTTTTTTATATTTTTTCTTCACTTAGGAGCACAAAAGAAGTAACCATAGAAAATATGAGCTTAAACAAGTGAAAGACGTGGCCTATGGATTTTTCAGAAGACGTGCTCGAAATCGACAAAGACCTTGTGACCACGAAAAGAGGATCTTGTGACCACTTTTTGACCAAAATAAAAATCTCCGACCCTGACATGTCGAGGGATGGATGGATCTGAAATTTTTTTGATCGATTTTGATATATGGAACATCAAAATCCGAGTTCGTATGCAAAAACTAGACCAGTTTTAAAACGGACTCCAAATTAGAGGACAAAACGAGAACAATGCGCGCAAAATTGGTCACGACAGCAAGGATTTGATGGAAATAGTGAAGACAAGTGTAACAAATAAGATGGCGTGGATTAAGGTTTGATGAATACAAAGGAAACTCAACAAGACTTGGAGATGTTCACGGATTATGATGAAAAACAAAGGGGAAAACACAAACTGGACTCAAAGACGATCTAAAATCAGCAACAAGAACTTGACCTAGGGCACAAACTCAACAACGCGAAACAGAGATAAAATTGCACGGCACAATGAGGCTATAGGACAGGGAATATGTGATGATGTATATATTTTTTTTGGATTTTTGTGGAATATAGGTAATGCAAAAACAGTAACAATCTAAAGGGGAAAACAAAGTTATACCTAACGGGCAACAAGGTCTCTGATACCACTTGATGTAAACTAGGCCCGATCTTCCAAAAGGTATGATAGCGTCGATTGGTGGAGACTCGACATTCACGATCTAGGCTTCGAACCAAGATTGATTCGGACCCCCGCAACCGTTACACCACCGCTCCGTTGGTTATCAACCATGCGAACGCGATTGACCTCGCCGAGAAGGCTGTCCTGCAAGCGAATCAAGAACACAAGCAAGAACGGGATGAACGCAATCTAAAATTACAAATAAATATGAGGCTTAAGATAACGAGAAGGAGTTCAAGTCTTTATTCGAAAGGATTAATCGCCACAGGCGAACAAGATAAAAAAACTGGGGCCCTGGTTCACAGCAAGCAGCCTTGGCGGCATAGTTGCATCAAAACGATGTCTGTTTCATGAGCAAATCAAGAACTAAACAAAACCCAAACCCTAAGGAGAGCGACGGCTAATATTTATAGAGTCTTGGGTGTCACCCCCCTGGACGCACCCAATAATTGGCCCAAACACGATACACGGTCCAACGGACCAAAAGACGGTGTCGCAGCACCCTGATAGATTCTGGACACTAACTTGTTTCGATGATTCCCGTTGATTCCGAAGGGCTTTTGATGTGAGACTAATTGGGTTGGCTTCCTTATCAAATTAGCTTTCCAACCATATATGGATCGTCGAAAATGGAGTCTGGATGCATCCTGGGTGACCAGTTTAAGGTAGACTGGTCCTGGAACCTAAGACAGACTCGAACTTGAGTTGCTTTGGGCCTCCACCTCGGGGACTCGAACCAAATTAGCCTCGGACCTCCTTCTTTCTTAGGACACCCTCGCTGATCTCCTTGGTCTCCATATGGTTCTCCAAGCATGGTCATATGTATTGAGGTCATGTCCTCATCATCCTCCCTTTCTTGACGAAAAGCCATCCTTGGCGTCGATTTTGTTTGAAGTCGATCCTGCACAACATGAGGACAAACGTGGTTTCCAAAATAATGGAAATGGACAATGTTGTGAGAAAGAATATGACCACATAAAGCGAGTAGCAAATATGTTATCGATGGCAATTTCTCACTCCATGTACTCATCAGCACCTATACCATCATAAGTCGGTGGATACGAACAACCTGTCATTGTTAGAAGACAACAAAAGACAACACAAAAGTATTATCCCTACCAACTACTTAGGTTGTGGATAAGGAAAAACAAGGCACTCAACTCTCAAGCGTCTTACCACGGTCTTACAAGTGTTCTTACCAAAGCAACAGGCGGTGCAATCGGTCGATGACTGTGATACCGTTGTAGCTTGAGTATAACAGTTGCAAGGCGAACCTGTATTTGGTTAGAAGAAAGTAGAGCTTGGACAGGCACAATATAGTAACAAGGAATAGCAAAATTCGCAACTGAATAACAAAGCTGAATAAGTATCCCAAGTACTTGTCTTAGTTGCTGGCCTACTCACGTTCCAAGTACCAGATGTATCAAGTGAGGTGAACAGCAAGAATATGATTAGGAACAAGGTAGAAATCAGCACACACAAATACAGCTCAAATGACGCTCTCTATGTGCTCCTCTAGATATTGTTCCACTTTTGCCCCTATCTTTTTTCTCTATTTCTGGGCTGTCGTTTTTTTGGGATTCCTTGACTTTTTCTTTTTATTTTTTTTATATTTTTTCTTCACTTATGAGCACAAAATAAGTAACCATAGAAAATATGATCTTAAACAAGTGAAAGACGTGGCATGTGGAATTTTCAGAAGACGTGCTCGAAATCAACAAAGACCTTGTGACCACGAAAAGAGGATCTTGTGACCACTTTTTAACCAAAATAAAAATCTCCGACCTTGACATGTTGGGGGATGGACGGATCCAAAAAAATTTTCTGATCGATTATGATATATGGAACGTCAAAATCCGAGTTCGTATGCGAAAACTAGACCAGTTTTAAAAACAGACTCCGAATTAGAGGACAAAACGAGAACAATGCGCACGAAATTGATCACGGCAGCAAGGATTTGATAGAAATAGTAACGACAAGTGTAACAAATAAGATGGTGTGAATTAGGGTTTGATGAATACAAAGGAAACTCAACAAGACTTGGAGATGTTCACAGATTATGATGAAAAACAAAGGGGAAAACATAAACTAGACTTAAAAATGATCTAAAACCAGCAACAAGAACTTAACCTAGGGCACAAACTCAACAACGCGAAACAGAGACGAAATTGCACAGCACAATGAGGGTATAGGACATGGAATATGTGACGATGTATATATTTTTTTGGCTTTTTGTGGACTATAGGTAATACAAAAACAGTAACAATCTAAAGGAGAAAACAAAGTTATACCTAACGGGCAACAAGGTCTCTGATACCACTTGATGTAAACTAGGCCTGATCTTCCGAAAGGTATGATAGCGTCGATTGGTGGAGACTCGACGTTCACGATCTAGGCTTTGAACCAAGATTGATTCGGACCCCCGCAACTGTTACACCACCACTCCGTTGGTTATCAACCACGCGAACGCGATTAACCTCACCGAGAAGGCTGTCCTGCAAGCGAATCGAGAACACAAGCAAGAACGGGATGAACGCAATCTGAAATTGCAAATAAATATGAGGCTTAAGATAACGAGAAGGAGTTCAAGTCTTTATTCAAAAGGACTAATCGCTACAGGCGAACAAGATCAAGAACTGGGGCCCTGGTTCACAGCAAGCAGCCTTGGCGGCATAGTTGCTGCAAAATGATGTCTATTTCTTGAGGAAATCAAGAACTAAACAAAACCCAAACCCTAAGGAGAGCGACGACTGGTATTTATAGAGTCTTGGGTGTCACCCCCTGGATGCGCCCCCTAATTGGCCCTAACATGATACACGGTCCAACGGACCAAAAGACGGTGTCGCAGCACCCTGATAGATTCTGGACGCTGACTTGTTTTGACGATTCATATTGATTCCGAAGGGATTTTGACGTGAGACCAATTGGGTTGGCTTACTTATCAAATTAGCTTTCCAACCATATATGGATCGTCGAAAACGGAGTCCGGATGCATCCTGGGTGACCAGTTTAAGGCAGACTGGTCCTGGAACCCAAGACAGACTCGAACTTGAGTTGCTTTGGGCCTCCACCTCGGGGACTCGAACCGAATTAGCCTCGGACCTCCTTCTTTCTTAGGACACCCTTGCTGATCTCCTTGGTCTCCATATGGTTCTCCAAGCATGGTCATATGTATAGAGGTCATGTCCTCATCACCCCGTCCATAGGACACCGGCGCGCCATGCCCCCCATCTGCTGGCCCCTAGCTCACCGCGCCACATTCCTCGGCGCCCGTTCCGTGCCACCATCACTCTCCGCACCCTTTGACTCTCCGAACAACAAAAACATATGCAACATGAAAACACTTGAATGCAACGTACGTATAAAAACGTATGAAATAGATGAAACATCTAGAATGTACACTTACAACATATGTATGAAACATATGCAACATCCCGATAAAATACTTGCAACATACAACATAAAAATACTTACTGTAACATAAGACTAAAACAGCTGAAATATTTGGAATATATTGTTGCAACATATGTGTGAAACATATGCAACATCCATATCAAAATGCTTACAACATATGTCTGAAATAGATGAAATATTTTGAAAAAACTTCTAAAACACTTGCAACATGCCTCCAAAACACTTGCAACATGTGCAACACTCCTAATCTACTTTTGCAACATCCATATAAATAATTGCAACATATCTCTAAAACGTTTGAAAGACTTGAAACATACGCTTGCAACATGCTCTTTCATCACAACATCACCTTGCTTAGGTCGTGTGTTGTGGCGGCCATGACCTTCTGGTGGGGAACGGCGGCGGTGGCACCTCGGCAACACCCTAGCAACACCTTGGCGCTTGCGATGGACGAGGCATGGCGCACAACAGCAGAGGCACAGTGTGTAGCGAGTTGGAGCGGGCGCGGTAGGGGATGGAGCGCGGCGCGACGACGGAGGGGCGCGACACGGGATGGGGTGCACGACGGGAAAGACGGTAACAGCGAGCGCACGACACAACAACACGCGATGGCGCGAGCACGGGAGTGGGAGATATTTTTAGAGAGATGGGGAGACGCATAAAGAAAGAAGGCCTAATGGGCCGGTAGCGCACAGGCTCGGAAAGCTGCATCCGGACAGACCCAAGCCTGCTCGTGAGGATTACCGCTAAAGGCCTTGTTCGGCTGGTCAATTTTCTGGCTGAAACCGGCTGGAGCTGAACCTCGGCACAGTGCTCAAACCAGCCAACAATAGCAGAATCAGCCGGCTAAACCAGCAAGCAACAGAATTCAAAAAAATGGCCCCACATCCTCATTAAATGCATTTCGAATTCAAATTCAAACACCTCCAGCCGAATGCTGTTTCTGCTACTTATCAATGAAATAGCTCAGTACAACAGCATTCAGATACAAGCTGAAACAAAAAAAAATTCCTAACCATGCATCAAGCTAATGCAGCACATAATTTCACCCAAACCCATGACATACATGAGCACAAGTGACCAGTCTAGCTTATGAGCCTCCCAGGCAGGCTATGCCTTGTCGTTCCAGAGCTGACTGAGCTCCACCTTGTTCAATCGCAGCAGCAAGGAATGAACCCACCAGCTTGCCTCTGGAAAACCAAGAAGCGAAGGAAATGAGCAACATAAGTTTAAATCACTACACTACTTGCAGCTAGAGTTGAAACTTGTAACAGCAAAAGATGCCGAGAGAAAGACAACTGGGAAAGATAGAGTACTCTGAATCAAACAGAAAGTTTGTCACTTGTCAAGACTGTTTTGCATTGAAATTTTATAGCCAGCTAACCGACGCTGATACAGAACTACAATATGCTTATAACAAGCACAGTGAAACACACGTCATTCCAAATATTATCGATTTGTTGGCAAATCATGCACTAGGAAATACTGATGGATGCAGAACATTTATAGTCAGAGGGATTTTTAGGCTATTCCAAAATCAGTTATAGAACAAGAACCAGATACACATCAGTATTGTTTGACTGAACTGAATGTAGTTCAAGGAGCACTGCAGTCGAATTATAGGAAATAGTAAAGCTCACTTCATCTTGATGCAAGGATGTAAATACAGAGATATATCCTGGAACCTACACGACCTTCATCTTGATGCAACAGAGCAGACATGTAAATGTTGGTAATGCTAAAAAACTACACATGGTTTAAGTGTGTCAGTGTGCATCATGACATATCTATCCAGTTGTCATATTACAAACAAGACTAAGGAAGCATAGATATTGGACAAAGATTTTCTTAGTAGTACCTCAAACAAATTTTTAGAAGTGGACTTGTTGCACCATGTAGGCAATTACTTCACCTGCATGTGTACATATCCTCATTAGACCCAAACTAGGCAGCCATGATGAAAAATGCATGACTTATGTGATAACATCCACAAAACAAAATTGTTTCACTTACGTTGTCTTCCCAAGGAGTGGAAGTCCGTATGTTATCCACTCGTGGACATGTTCCATGTCATTAGGATCTCCCAACGCCATAGCTGCCACTTGACTCAAAGGGCCAAGGTCTGGCGCCTACCTGATCCGCACTTGTCGATGCTGACCCTCCAGCTCGTGCACGTAGTTGTGCAGTCCACAAAGAACAATAATTATCTGGGTTTGCTTGGTCCCCGGATAGTGAGGTATGCCTTTCAACATGTGCCACTTTGCTTTCGCTGCCCCAAATGTCCTCTCTATGACATTTCGCAGCTTCGAATGATGCCGGTTGAACACCTCATGCGCATCTGTTGCCCCCCTTATCTGGAACTCCTTCACCCAATACCTCTTATTTGGATATGGTGTCAGATACCCGGGGTGAAGTGCATAACCGGAGTCCACCAAGTAATAGCGGCCTGCATAAATTCACAGCAATGCATCAGTTAACATACAATTAGCTATAGCCTTACACAACCAAATTATCTAAGTTGAACTAACCTGACGGTGGATGTGGGAAAGAGGGATCGGCTTCTGCCTTTCTTTTGACCCGCATATCATGTGCGGAACCCTCTGTCCTCGCCCCAATATATGTGAACCTCATGTCGAAGTCACAGACCGCAACCACATTTTGGGTTGGCCTTCTTTTCCTATTAATGTGGTTATCACGGACTCCTTGATCAACTATGACATCTATGTGAGTGCCATCCATGGCGCCTATGCATCCATCAAAAAACGGTAACAATTCAGCGGGCACTCCTGAATAACTAGTGTCCCTAGGCCTAATTATGTCATTTGCAAATCCAGTCATGGCAGCTAGAACATGGGAAAATACCTTGCTACATGTCCCCAACCCCCTCCTAAATCTCTCATGCATTTGTCTCTGGCATTGATTTATACCACATGCCCATAGAAACATGGCTAAAGCTTCAATTGATTCAAGGTCCCTACTGCCTTTTAGCCCATAGCTATCACGTAGTATGCTATGCAACCTAACCAAAATTTTGGGCCGCATTCGGTAGTTTTCAAAGCACCTACCAGCATCTGACAACAGCTTCTCTACCCACTGTCTTCCGGTAGGCTCAGGCACTGAGACATAATGGTTACCTTGTGTTGGTGCCTGCAGCATGTCTGCAATTGCAAAGCCTACATTCATAGCTGCAGTAACTACCTCGTTGAAGCTGGTCTCACTTGAATTCTGACTTTCCTTGTCGTTGTTGTCCATGCCCCAAAATGCTGCCAAGGAAAAATATAAACCATCGTTGGTAAGCACATTCCAACATAGTTTGCATCCGGAGTCGACACTAAGTACTGAGAGCACTTTAGACTCAAACCATTAACCCAAAATTGTACTCTAAGTTTCTTTAATCAATCATATTCATTAACCATTTACAACCTAGCTTGTATGCCATTGCTGTAAGGCTGTTTTCTTAACTGCAATATATAATTATGAGTTTCTCACTGGCATCCTTGTTTCTCAGGGTAACCAAATTGCAACTACTGAAGTGTTATAAGAAACATGTCAAAATCCCTTTAGTTTCAATATTACAAATATCACTAAACTGGAATCTACAATATGCTCAAAGGATGTTTAGATTTAACCGATAAACATCATAGAGTAGCTTTAGAACAGAAGCGAGCCTTTTCCATTTGAACTGTAACAATCATAGACTTGCCACTGCCAACAGTACACATAGGCCCAATGCCCAACTATAGAAGAGCACAGTTACTGTATATGTGATATTATCAAACTGTTACTGCTTGTTGGGTGTCCAGTTTCATTATTAACTGCATATGAGATGTTACCAAACTATAACTGCATATGAGATGTTATCAAACTATAACTGCATATGAGATGTTATCAAACTATAACTGCATATGAGATGTTATCAAATTATAACTGCATATGAGATGTTATCAAACTATAACTGTATTACACTATAACTGGCAAAGGCATACACACCTTCAAGCTTGTCGATCACTGATGACCCCTGCAACCAGTCCCTAACGTACCTGCAACAAAAGTACCCCATTATGACTTGTTAAAATATAGAACACTTTAAAGCATCTGTTAACAATGAAATATTTTATAGTTTCAACAACCAACTAAAGACTGGTAGCTCAAACAAATACATCGCATCACACAACTGATAACAAGTTTTGGAAAAAATACGACACATGGTTTATTGCCAAAGGCCCCATTACATGACAGAAGTCTCAACACAACTACGACAATAATGAAAGTAAAGGATAAAGACGACACTCCAATGCCACCATTGCTTCACAACAAACTCAACATCCCAGCTGCTGAACTACTTCTTGCTCTTGTTCCTTTGATATGTCAGCCACGCCATATGTTCTTCGGATGCCAGCAGATTCTTGAACACCCGCCGGGGCACAGAGTTATTGAACAAATCCGTTGCCAAGAAGAACATGTCTGAAGTGGCTGGCACACCATCTTCTCGTAAAAGTTGCATAACTTCGTCTACCTCCACCTATTCACGGGTCCGCTCTCTATCCCTTGATGCGCTCCTTGCAGCAATGCTCTCAGACAACCGGGCAACGTACTCCCCCACATTGCAATTCTTCTTCTTCTCTGGGCTGTTGACAACATGGTCCCTACTGTCCCTCTTTGAACCAGACTGGTAGCTGGATGGGCCACGTAAGTCTAGCCAACTATAAGGAAAATGGACTCTAGTCCCATTTACTTTGGATTTTGGTGTTTGATGACCAACACAACCAAATTGGACTAAAGAATTTGCAAGTGTTTGTTTTGTAGTTCAAGTGAAACCACATAATTATGCTAAAGTTTTCACTAGTCAACAAAACTATCATGCACAGAAGAAACCACAGTAGACCTATAAGTAGACCCACCACCACTGCACCAAAAATCGCCACATTATCATATACCAGCTATGTTTCTAATGAAGAAGTCCCACAAGCTATCAGGAATAAGACAAACTGATCCAATGATAATATCATTACAACAGCACACTAGAACCAATTCTGTTATCCATACACATAGCAATTCCAAAAAATGAAACCTGAATAAAGAATAACAAGCTGAACTGATCTACATGACATACAATCAAAGAATGAATAAGCCACTTAATATATTACTGCTAGACAAGAGATTTGATGAATAATTTCAAAGCACATGATATTAGATACGGTTCTGAAAAAAAGTGCTCTGAAACAGTGAACCGAAATAAAAAGAAAAAATAATTCACCGACTATCCACAGCAACTAGAAATCGTGAGAAGAGAGGAAGGGCGGGTGGGTAGATACTGAAACTCATGAGATTTTGCTACATGTGCAAGGGAAAATGTGTGCAATGCAGGCATCAGACGGGAGCGAGTAGAGACAAAACAGAAACCTCTCCCTCTCTCTTTCTTGCACCAACAGCAAACTGGAACCAATTCGTTCCAGTTAAAATGTTTCTGGCGTGCAATACAGAAAAAATTGGAAAAGTTCAGGTGGACTATGAACCACACAAACAAACACTGAATCTCTGAACTCATTCAACTGCATGACCTGTCTGGGAGTTTCAGTTCCAATATAATTAGCAATATCAAACTCAGGGGCAGATCGATCGATGCATTTCAGACTCCACAAATCATATCTTATATCAATGCAACAACTCAAGGAAATAAACCACCATATATAATTAAACACACAAGTCCGTATACTAGCCCTGTCAAAACCAGAAAACAGCACTAACCACCACAAGCAATAATCTGTTAAGAATTATATTATTTGAGCAAACTGAATTGTCTGTTGTGGTTCCTTTAATTTCAGATTTTGAGAATCAGTGACTTGTCAAAGATGCTGACAACCACCAATCGCAATCAGAATTAGCGCACAAAAAAAGACGTGCCTTCCTTGAGCTTCAACTACTAACTCAATTGGACCACTCCAGATTCAGAACTGAAGACAAGGACAGACGAGACATGAACGAGAATAGCTCTGAAATAAACAAGCTTTTGCGCCCCAGGTTTTCCATCCCATCCGATGCAAAAGAAAAACTGGACCAAAAAGATGGGGGCATCCGAGGCAAGATTGGCCTCAAAAGACAGAGACAAGTAACAATGTCACATTTAGAGACCAAATTCCAGGAAAAAATGTGTAGCAGGGAAAGACTTGCTGCAGCTAGTGTTATCAGTTACTGCATCCTAGTCCATCCTTGCAAGGCTTTGGCTCTTTGCTCGGTTGTCTATCTTTCTTGTAAGGCTGTGGTATATTCGTCTGCTCCCAACTCCCATAATCACCAAGAAGCATAAAGATATGAAAAGCAAGCAACACACTGATTATTAATACTGAAACAAAAGATTACTGATTATTAATACCGAAACAAAAGATCTAAGTGGCTTCTCAAAATTAAAGTAGAACCATCTCTAGATAATGTGACTGGAAAAAAGGAAGGGATACACAATAGCAGACAAAGCACATGTACACTGTACAAACTACAAACTCAAAAGAATGAGCAGAAAGGGTGGCTCTCTCTTTCTTTAACAAACAGCACACTAGGAAAAAAAGCCAACAACCAATTTGTTCCGGCACAGACATCACAGAGAAATGAGGAATACAAAATGAATTTAAAACAAATGGGTGTGCCATCAGATGAACCTGAATAGAATGGGATAACTGAATCGCATTGAAGAAATCATTATCACGCAACTACAGATTATGAGAACACTACACAATGAATTTCAAACTGAAGAAATAATAACACAACTACAGTTCATAAGAACAATACACAATGAATTTACAAGACAACTAGCTGATAGGCAATTAAAAATGATGCATCCAATACAACAGAATAAACATATGCCAAACTAATTGACACGGCATGCTGGAAGCGAAATACAGAGGGGGATGGAGGCGCCATCACATGAACCTAAATAGAATGGGGAAACTGAATCGCATCGGGGGAAATCGATCAGCACTAGTCTTCAGATACACGCACCTGTTGGGCGTAGCAGCCCACTCCTCCAGTCGTCGACATCTCGTACACAGCCAACGGAAGCTGCTGTGGAGGGGATTAGGGTTGACGTGAGGGAGCACAACAGGCGCGACCAGATGGAAGCTGCTGTGGAGGGGACAGGGGAGTGGGGTTGAGGTGAGGGACGACGCTCGCAGCCCGCAACTGAGGCGAGGGACACCGACCGCAACCCGCAGCTCGCAGCTGAGGCGAGGGGCGACGCCCCGCAGGCCGCAGCTCCACTGAGTACGGAAGAGGATAGAAGACGAAGTTGAAGAGAAACTGAAAATTTAATTCCCTCCCTCTCCGCCTCCAGTCTCCACGTGACATACAAATGGGCCAAACAAACAAAAGAAATTGAGCCCACATGACACAAACGGCAACAAACTAAGGGCGGATGAAAACATAAATACTCATCACTCGGATGGCCTGTCAAGTTAGCACGTGGGCTAACTTTGGCCCATGTTAGACCCAAGTTTTGCACTGGGTTGAAAATTATGGCCCACATCTACCTAACACCCTTAGTGGGTTGGGTCGAGTTGGATCAAGTTAGACAATCCATGATCAAGAGTCTAGCTAGGTAGAGTTATGCACCTAATACGAAACATTGTACAGGCTCGTATACATGCAGTCATGCACACACACATATCTATGAATATACATGCACATGTACCATATTCTATGAGCACCTCTGAATGGTTGGGCCAGAAGATCTCAAGATGGCAAAGTCATGAAGGAGGATGCTCTAGTGTTTAGTTTGTCTCGAAACTCTATGCACACACACATATCTATGAATATACATGCTAGCTGCCTTGTATTTTTTCTCTGCATGCAACGCACACAGGTAGTTATTTACTAGTAATCAAATGGCAGGGGAATAATGATATTAATAATAGTAATCAATCATGAGAGCGCGGGCATGATGGCCGCCTCCTAGGTGCCATTTTTGTATTTTGGTCCCTTTTCAAAACATTTTTTATAAAAAGACCTACGCCAAAACGTTTGCTGAAAATAGATCATTTTTAGGCGTCTTAGGACATGACGCCGAGGTATGAGGGTCGGCGTCGACTGACACGACGCTGAGGTCTTGCCACGTCACGGACGACCCCGGTCGACGGCGACACGGTGGCGCATGGGGCCCACTATGTCGGCGTCGTGTCAGCCAACGCCACAGGCCCAACCTCGGCGCTGTGGGACTACACGCCGAGCTATTGGCGCGCGGTCCAGGCGGCCCAACAACGCTTCGTGGCCCAATAGCTCGGCATGCGATCAGATGGCGCCGAGACGCTAACCTCGGCGCGGCCCGACTCAACGCCGAGGTTCGGTCAGAACCCCACCCCACGCATCACGATTCATGAGATCAGAGAAACATGCATGCAGCTCGATCGGTTCCATTCCACTAGTGATGGAGACATAGGTCATGGCGCCGACCACTAAATTTAACATAACACCCTAGTTTTACCGTGAGATGGATATATAAAATTTACCATGAGATGGACATGCTGAAATTTACCATGACTTGGACATTGTCAAATTTGATTTTTACCGTGGGACAGACATATGCAAAAATGGCTCTAAGCCTGAATTTTTGCTATGACTTAGAGACTAGAATTACCATGGATATGTAATTTGAATTTTTACCATGGCAATGCCATGGCAATGCCATATTGAATTTTATTGTGACTTGGATATGTTACAATCTGTCTAAATCTGTGATTTTACCATGAGATGGACATATGTATATTTACCACGAGATGGTCTGATTTTTTACTGTGGCTAAGTCCAAACTTGACGAGACTTGTTTTGTTGTCATATCCTCCGAGAGTACTCAAACTCGTGGTCACTATTTGGAAGATAAAATATCGCAAACATGTTCACTGCTACAAAATAGCACTGTATTTAAACTTGTGGTCACTATTTGGCCATGTTAAAAACTGATTTAGGTTTAGGTCCAAAAATATTGCAGGCTGTATGTGATCAATACAGGGAGAAGCTTGAGGCAGCACGTCGAGAAGAGCGGGAAGCTAGGACTGCCCATGGAGATAAGAAGAATGATTTAAATAGTGTACGTTCGGTATTAGGGAAATTGCACCAAGCAAATTCAGTTGAAGAACTTGATGAGCTGGTATGTATTCTGCAATGTTGTACCTACTTTGCTCCTTTCACATGGTTAAATATTCTGAAATACAAAGTACTGGATATAATGGTGTATTGGATACATGATTAGTTCGAGAAGATTCCTGGTTACATGGAATGAAAGGCTTAACTGATGGATTAGGAATAATATTACACTTAAAGTTTCATCAAGTCATCCACTATCAGTGATGTGGTCCTCATCAATGCCACCTGTTGTGTGCCTGTGCTCATGTTATCAGAATTTAATTACTGATTACCAATGACGGGCATTTTCTATGTGATATGCTGCCCCGTTTATTAATGTTAAAAATTAAACATGGTTAATTGCTGTCTTCAATATGGCTGCAATTACTATATCAGCGTTTTATCTGGTTTGGTTTCTGTTGATTAAGCTGGTTTGATATTCATATGCTTTTTTGCTAATTAAGGAATGGTACAAGTTCATACAATTAATGTTTATTAATGTTTGCAAGTCTTCTACGCATTATATGTATTCCAATACATAGCTAAGCACTGTATTTGTAGTCCTACCCTTCTAATAACTGCCAGCGTTGTGGTCACTATTTGGCCATGTTAAAAACTGATTTAGGTTTAGGTCCAAAAACAAAGTTTGTTGTACTCAACTCAAACAACAACTTCTATTAAAGGTCAAACTTTATATCTAGAAAAGAAACTATAGTTTTACTGTGGTCAAAACTGCATCATGAAAAAGGGTGTTAACTATTGATCCAACACTTAGAAACATTTTTAGGCTTGTTCATCAACATGAACCCTAGATCATTTTTATCCTAAGTATTTCTATGTTGTTTTAAGTGCTCAAATATCAAGTTAGTGTAAAACTCTAGAGTTAGCCACATTTCTCAATATCCAAGTCATGGTAAAATTTTAAATTTGTCAATGTCCAAGTCATGGTAAAATTCTAGTCTCCAAGTCATAGCAAAAATTCAGACTTAGCCAAATTCTAAGTTGCCCATCTTATGGTAAATTTTATATATCCATCTCACGGTAAAACTAGGGTGTTAGGTTAAATTTAGAGGTCGGCGCCATGACCTATGACGCCGAGACGTTACCTCGGCTTGCCGCAATCCCGCAACAGGCTAGGCAGCGGGCATGCACTACCTCCGGTCTCTGCCGCTCTGAATTGTCTCCCGGCACCCGCAGACGAACATGCCATGTCTCCATCACTAGTGGAATGAAACCGATCGAGCTGCATGCATGGAGGTTAGCGCCGAGGTGGGGTTCTGATCGAACCTCGGCGTTGAGTCGGGCCACGCCGAGGTTAGCGTCTCGGCGCCATCTGATCGCACGCCGAGCTATTGGGCCACGAAGTGTTGTTGGGCCGCCTGGACCGCGCGCCAATAGCTCGGCGTGTAGTCCCACAGCGTCGAGGTTGGGCCTGTGGCGTTGGCTGACACGACGCCGATGTAGTGGGCCCCATGCGCCACCGTGTCGCCGTCGACCGGGGTCGTCCGTGACGTGGCAAGACCTCGGCGTCGTGTCAGTCGACGCCGACCCTCATACCTCGGCGTCATGTCCTAAGACGCCTAAAAATAGTCTATTTTCAGCAAACGTTTTGGCGTAGGTCTTTTTGTAAAAAATGTTTTGAAAAGGGACCAAAATACAAAAATGGCACGCCTCCTAGCTCAGTTGCTCTTAGCCTTGGTCTCCCGCTGGCCCAGGAACGGCGCGTCGGCGTTGGCGTCACTGCAGTAGAGGCAGGAGTGTTGCTGGAACCCCTGCTCACCGAGCACCTCCCTGGCGCGGGCGCACCACCTCCCGGTTGCTCATCGGCGCCGGGTGCACCGCCAACACAGCCTGCAGTGGGGCGGTGAACGCCCCGCACGCCGCCTTGCTGCCGTTCGCCTCCACGTCCGGCAACAGCTCGTCCTTCTGGCACCCACTCAGCAGGATCCCGGCGTCGGCGTCGGTGCGCGCGACGCCGCTGCTGTTGCCGTGGTGGTGGAAGTGGAACTTGGCGCTGGCGTCGGCGCCGAACAGCGCCACGAGGTGGTCGGCGACGTGGTGCGACGCGCCCAGGCCTGACGCGCCCGACAGGTGGCCGAGCACCGCGGCGTACGGGAGGAACCAGACGGTGTGGGCGCGGAGGTCGGGGTCAACGGCGGCGGCGTCTATTGGCCCCTGGACCGTCAGAACAGGTGAGTCGATCATTCTCCGGCGTTATCGATCACACACTATGGCTAGAGGTCGACTAAGGGAGGAAGAACAGAGCGCACGTACACACAGCACAAGCATCAACGTTGGTCGGAGCTCTGTAGAGGAGATGACGAAACTGAACTCTCTCTCTTTACCGAGTTGTAGTGGGAAGCTATATATATAACTCTACCCATCTAATCCTAGTGCACAGATATGTCAGGCTATCATGCTGTTACAGTGACTAGATGTGATAGCAGGGCTGATTTTGATGTCTGTCCCTGCTGTGGCTATAGTGCGGCAGGAGAGCCTTTCGGTGCCTGCCCTTGCAGCAGCTACAGGGAGGGTAGCAGATTACTTTTACAATTCTTCCCTTAATCCTGCTGCTAACCGTAGAACCTCCACCATGCCGATTATCTTCTTCACACTATGGCCTCGGTCTTGCTGGTCAGAAGCTGCAGCCACATGTACCGGCTGTAGTCATTCACCAGCAAGATGAAGTACTTGCGCCCACCGGGCATCGCCGACGTGATCGGTCCGCAGAGGTCACCATGGACCAGCTCAAGGTCTCTGCGGCACGGTACTTCACCGTCTTCAGGAACGACAGCCTTCTTTGCTTCCCGGCTAGGCAGCTGTCACACAGCTTGCCTGCTGCTCGATGTGAGGCAGCCCAGTCACCATCTTCTCTAGACGACCAAGAGCGTTGAAGCTGAGATGTCCATACCGGGCATGCCACAGCCACGGCTCCTCCGTGTGCCGTGCAGTCAAGTAGATGGGCTGCTCCACCTTGAGGTCGAGCAGGTACAGCCGATTCTGGGACCTCTTCACCTTGGCAAGAAGCTGCTGCTCCTGGTCCCTGATCCTGAGGATGCCGTCCTTGATCAGTACCTCGCTGCTGCGCTCATCTAGCTGGCCAATGCTGATGATGCTTGAACATAGCTGCGGGATGTAGTACACATCCGTCAGCGCACGATGCTCATCGTTCTGGCACCTGAAGATGATGGTGCTGCACCCTCGGATCGCCACCCTTGAGCCATCACCGAACTTCACCGTGCCGGTCACGTCATCGTCAAGCTCGAAGAAGGTTGCCTTGGAGCTCGTCATGTGGTTGCTGGCGCCAGAGTCTAGGTACCATCGCTGCTCCTACTCGCCGCCCACACATCCGAGGTGGACTTGGGTGCGCGGTTCGTAGATGTTGATAGCCTTTAGAGCCTTCCCTGTCCCTTCCACTGCCATCCCCTCTCCCTTTTCCTTGGCCTCAACGTCGTGCAGTGCACAGAATGTCGCCATCAGGAGAGTGGTCTCATCATCATCATCAGCCTGTGCCAGATAAGCCTCAGCCTTCTTCTCCTGCTTGCGATTTGGGCACTCCTTTACCCAATGGCTCGTCTTCCCGCAGCGCCGGTAGGCGTTGGGGTCGACCTTCTTCTTCTTCTTCTTCAAAGAAGCCTTGCCGCGGCGCATGCCATCGCCACCGCGGCTGGAGGAGGCGTCCCCGGACTTCTTCCTCCGGACAGCCCACTCCTCCTCTGTTAGCAGCAGCTTGCCGCTGTCCATCGTTGCTGTGGCCTGCTCCATGCGCTCATCCACCGCCCGTAGAAGTCCTATCACATCCTCAATGGTGAGGGTGGACAAGTCTAGCATCGTCTCTATGGAAAGAGCGATCTGGATGTACTTCATTGGCACGGAGTGGAGGTACTTGGAGACCGCCTCTTCTTCGTCGATGGTGATGCCGTGGCTTCTCAGCTTTGCTGATGAGCGACTGCAGGCGGAGGGAGAAGTCCTCCACCGATTCACCATCTTTGAACTTGAGGGTGGCGTACTCCTGCTTCAGCAGCTGGGCCATCGTCTTCTTTGCGTGGTCGGAACCGATGCACATCGCTGCAATAGCCTCCCACGCCTCCTTAGCGGAGTTCTTCACCCCCAACGGCTCCCTATACTCCGCTGACACAGTAGCGAGGATAACCTCCAACGCTGACATGTCGTCTTCTTCGTTGTTGATGCCCTTGTCAATAGCATTCTAGAGCCGTCGGGCTCTGAGCTTGACCTTCATGGTCACCGTCCACTCGCCATACTTTCATGATTTGATTATTTTCCATCATCTAAAAACTATTATATGATCTTCCTGTCATGTAATTAGTGTAAGACTAAAGGTAGTAAGTGTCCTTGCCTTGAGTTTGCTTCTACGCCAGGCTAATCCATCTTTGCTCCTTGTAACGACGGCTAATAAGGTCTTGTTTGGGAGGCCTGCCATGTTCCCACCGGCATTGACTTCTCCACTGCAGCATGCATAACAGCGGCAGGTGCAGCCCAAGTCGGTATACAGGCTCCTAGGTTATTTTGGTAAAAAGGGAGAACAATAGTTTCTACTACTGTACATGAATAATACTGCTGTAAATTCATGTGAAGCTAAAGCCAGTTGTAGGCATGCCAAAAGGACCTAATTTAAAACCATGAATTCGCGACACCCATTTCTCACATAGCCAACCCAGGATTCTCAAAACACAGGCATAGGAAAGAAAAACAGGATTAGAGTTGCACGAAACTTGCAATCCTACATAAACCTATAATGCAGAAAAAAATTCTAATGTAGCATTTGGATTAACACACAGGAAAAAATACAGGAACCAAAAGAGAGAGATATAGACACAAATAAAAGTTTCCATGAGAGGTCCTACCTCATGTTAGTTTTCCTCCAAAACTCCTATATTTTCATACATCCTACGGCGATCCTAAGGAATTTCATAGGGTTCATTGGTTCAATCCTTTATTCCAAACATGTGTATAGTAAACTTTCTTATAGGATTGAAATTATCCTCTAAAATTCCTATGTTTTCTTTTGTTCCACAGGAGGCCTAAATTTCTTCCAAAATTCCCATGGGTTGACTAAACTTAGTTAGATTAACAACTAGTCTAGGTGATCTAAATAGGCCCTAAGAAAGAAGTTTTGTTTAAAACGAATGTAGTCAATCCACGAGTTGGACATTTTGTGTTTGTCTCTTTTTTTGTTAGTAGATTAAGTTGTGCCTTCATGTTTATACCTGCTGTCAGCTGGGCCACATGCTTGTCTCTATTTTTTTTTCCAGCTGCAGCCAGCCCGAGTGGCTGACCGAGTCAGCATGCGGTGTCATTGCATTGATTTTTCTTTTCTGTGTGCAGTCGTTGTGGCATCTCTGGAGCGGCACGTAAACAGACACCACATAAATGCGAAAAAAAAATGTTTGACCCAAGCGTTCCCTGATGGACCAGTACACTGACTGACTTTTAGCCTTGGCGTCTCTTATTTACGAGTATCTTTGAGTTGACGATGCGTGGTCATGCAGCTTTTCGTCTCAAATGGGCGGATATTTAATGGTAGGATTTGATATTAGTTTTTTTTAACCATTTATAATACTTAATTTGCAGACATGTTTTAGTCTGTCTTTATTTTTCGTTTTATAAAATTAGACACTCACATACATGTACGTACTATTAACATCTATGAACGGTCTTGAAAAACAAAACTAACACGTACATTATAAGATCTTCATCAAGAAGTTATCACAGGTGACTTCCTGTGATTCTGTGAACAAGTATGTTGCCTATTATTGAAATACCAACACATGTGTTAGGCATGCATAGATAGACAAAAACATTAATCAATTGGGCAATGCCCATTTCGCAATCACAGTATGCTGCTATAATATCAATTTAGAGCTTTTTACCATAGGCTAATTGTTTAGGGCAGTCCCAATGAAAGAAACTAGTAGTTTCTATAACATAGGATATCACACCAAAAAAGTATTGTTTTCCAACCCATGGTTTCTATGAGTAATAATTATTTTCTCTTTCTCTCTCCCAACTCTATCTTCTTCCTCTAATGGGAGTGCGACACGAGCTCCCTAGAAATTGGTGGTTTCTCCCCAATGGCGATTTCATGGTTTCTTGGTGCATTGGGTCAAGAGTAGACCTGATTTCTTCATGAAGAAACAATTTCTATGATTTTTGCTCTCTTTTCTTCATTAATTACGTTGCCATGTCAGCGTTTTGCCTACGTGGCAAGTCATTTAATGAGAATAGAAATCATCATCAATGCACCATTGGAACTGCCCTTATAGATACTAAAATTTAATAGACCTAGATCCAAACACAAGGGCGGCTAACATGCATGTGGGCTAAAATTAGTTAAACCCTTGACTAGTTGTTAGCTATTAGCTGACATATATAACCAGTTAATTAACAAAATCTATTAGTTTATTGCTAGGAATGTATGCACCCATTAATCATGAATCCAAATAAGTACTTGCCAATAATAACTAAGTGGCTACTTTTTAGCTAGTCGTTGATCCAAAAAGTTGCTTAGAGCAACTCAAGAGGCTCTTTATATTCTTGTTAAATGATAGAAATGGAGATTTTGATAAAATAAAAATACTCTTCAACAGCTTCTTTAATTAAATCTTCAAATATAGTCATCATCTGTTTCAGATTTCTCGTTAGGCAAAGATGGAGAGTGAAATTGGCGCGCATAAGTACGTAGAGAAACTGTTGGATTGTGGGAAGATATGAAAAACGTTTTTATTCAAATGTCACTCTAAATGAAGATTGAGAAAGTGAGTTTAAGAGAGACTCTTCAGGATGCTGTTATTATACCTTATTAAAGAATATCATTTTTATATGGCTACAATTGTGCAACTGTTTGAAAATTAAAATTAAGGATTGATATGTTGGAAGCTGTGGTCCAAACCGTTTTATACCAATACCGAAAAAGGAAAATCAGGCAAGGAGATTTACCTATATGCCCCTCCCGGTCTAGCCCTCAGTCCACGCACTGCACGGCACGGCACGGTAGCCGTCAGCCCATCACAGAGCTTTCATTAGCAGCGACAGAGCCACTACACACATTTTACACATATCGACACGTCCCAACGTTAAAGTCTCGGACCTGCGTTCGTTTTATCTCCGTTCCTCGTGCCATGAAAGCTACCTCTCCTCTCACTCGTCGTCCGCGAGGACCGACGACCCAATGCAAAGTCTTAAAGTCTATCTATCATCACGGCCATCTCCGTCCACTTTTACTTTCACTCCCATCCCATCTCCATCCGTCGCATATATATCAGTGTGTCTAGCTCGACACTCTTCCCATCTTCCTTGGTCCCATGGCGTCTCCCGGCTCCGACGATGGTGTCTCCGGCGGCGGCGATGGTGTCTCCGCCGCCGCTGCCGTCGTCTGCTGCATGTGTGGCGACCATGGCCTGCCGCGCGAGCTGTTCCGGTGCAACCTCTGCCGCCTTCGTACACAGCACAGGTACGACCATCAATACTCCGATCGATATATGAGGCGGCCGCTCTCGCCACGAGAATTATTGTTGGATTTTTGGAGGAGCCTTCCGCTGACAAAGGAACGCATCCGTCAGATACTGCAGCGACCTGTACCCGAGCGTGGCGGGGCCGTACCGGAGCTGCAACTGGTGCCTCAAGCAGGGCGGCGCCGCCGGAGGGGGCGACTCACCGTCACCGGTCAAGGCGCTGGCGGCGGCGGGGGCAGGGACCAAACGGAGGATCAATGATTCTCGTGGCGACGACGACCGCGATAATGATGAGAGCGCCTGCTATGGATGCTCCAGGTCGGCGTTCTCGGCGGACCCCGGGAAGCCGATCAAGAAGCCTAAGAAGGGCCGTGAAAGAGCGGTGCGGCGGCCGGAGCCGGTGGTCACGACGGTGTCTAAGAAAAAACGAAGGGAGGTGCAGCCTGGCAAGCCGCGGTTCAAGGTGAAGGTGCGGCGGTACAAGCTCCTCGCGGAGGTGATCTGCTAGTCTGTAGGAGTAGATACATGGCTATGCTGCGTATGCAATAAAGGCCAGCGACGAAGGAGAATAAGCCGTCGTCTGTGTTTAGTTAACTTTACGTAAGTAGCATTTTTTTAATAAATTTCAAACTCTAGAGTTGCAATTATTTTGGGAAGGAGGCAGTAAACCATTTTAAGTTTGATATATTTGTACAAAACTAATATTTATGATACCATATAAGTATTATTCGAAAATATTTTGTATATATATTATACCTATTTAGTCTCATAATGTTGATGCTCTTTTGTACACGGTTGATCAAATTTAAAATGGTTTTATATAGGACAAACCTACAACATCAGTTATTTTAGAACTAAGGGAGTACCTATGAGGGAGAAGAACATTTTTATTCTCATGGTGACGCCTTAAGTTTGTGGCTCACCTTAAAGGCTTTTTACTCATGGTGTATCTCTATAATGGTTATTGCTCATGTATTTATTGCTTAAGGTCATCTTTTCTCAACATTGTGGATGACCAACAAATCTCAACCATAGAGCCAGATCCTAAGTACAAGCATACACAATAGTTTCAAACATCAGATTTCTTTTAGATTAAAGTCCGCTACAGATTCCTAAACTTATGCTGTTGTGTCATCCCGATCTCTAAACTTTCAAAACGCTCATCTAGGTACCTAAACAATGTTTGGGTCTCATTACAGTTCTATCGGATCTCCATACGGTACTCAAACTTGTTTAGTTGTATCATTCTGAGCCTAAACTATCAACCAACACATCTAGCTTGTCGCTATTGTTGCCGTCAGCCTCTCCACTCAAGGAGATAGGGCAGCGTCCGCGAGCGTCCTTGCCCTCAGATGCTGTGCACGTCCCACTTTGATACAACAATCTGCTTCGGCGTTGTTTGGATCCTTTGGACTAACAATTAGTTGGCTAAACTTTAGCCCTTGAGAATCCAAACAAAAGGACTAATGGGTAAGCTAAAGTTTAGCCAAAGCCCTAACTAGTTTTTAGTTGAGAAGTCCATAGAACCCAACTGAAAGCATCTAGGCCCCTAGTTGGGTTTCGGTGCTTAATGACAATACGTGATTACTATGACTAACGCGTGTTTTGCAGAGGCAATTAAGTTAGGTCATGGTAATGGAGATCGATTGGGCAATTGAAGTGGTCATGCCCCTACGATGGAATTCGTTTCGGTTTTCAAAGGATGAACGACAAGGTTAAGGATGGACTAGTTCTAAGTGTCGATTGGAGTTGGAGAGACACTTAGAGTAGTTTAGGACTTTGTTTTTCCTTTGGCCGTACTATTAAGGGGGGTATGAATGGGTAGCTTGACCTAGGTGAGTCTAGTGAGTTAGGTGTGGTGCACACTTGTTAAAACTAGCACTAGGCAGCTCCACAACAGCCCTATGATCTAATGGAGCAAACTTCATTCACATATGTTCGAGAGTTGGAAGTGAATGGAGGGTCAAATACTGACCGGACGCTGGCTTTGGTGTGACCGGACGCTGGCTCAGGGTCCGGTCAGTTCATTTGACCAAGGTGATTGCGTCTGGTTTGACCGGACGCTGAGAGGTCAAGTGACCGGACGCTGAGAGGCAGCGTCCGGTCGACTCCAGTAATGTTCCAGAGAGGGAAAATCGTGACCGGACGCGTTCGGTCAGTGCTGACCGGACGCTGCCAGCGTCCGGTCACACTATAAACACTGGAGTTCGGGGTATACTGACCGGAGCGTCCGGTCAACATGACCGGAGCGTCCGGTCACCCCGTAGAGGCACATAACGATTCATTTTTCAGCCCATGTTATAAATAGAAGCTCCACTCGTGTGTGGAGTTACTTTTGCTCATTCCAACAGCTGAGAAACACCTTAGAGAGTGCCAAGAAGAGCAAGGTCCTAGTGAGGTGATTGAGATTTGAGAATCCAAAGAGAGACCTCATTGGTGAAGATTAAGAGTAGCAAAGTGTGCATCCACCTTCTCATTAGGCTTGTCATGGTCAAGTGAGAGTTTGTGCTTGTTACTCTTGGTGATCGCCATCACCTAGACGGCTTGGTGGTGATTGGGAGTTCAGTGATCACCTGGCGGAGCTTGTGGGTGACCCAACTCAAGTTGTGAGCGGTTGTGGGTGATTCACCGCGACGGAGTGTCGAAGAATCAACCCGTAGAGAGCACTTGATCCTTGCGCGGATCAAGGGGGGCTACACCCTTGCGCGGGTGCTTCAACGAGGACTAGTGGAGAGTGGCGACTCTTCGATACCTCGGCAAAACATCGTCGCGTTCCTTCGTCCCTATTTACTTTGAGCATTTACTTTGAGCATTTACTTTGTGCAATTCAATTCAATTCATGTCCCTATTTATTGCTTAAGGTCATCTTTTCTCAACATTGTGGATGACCAACAAATCTCAACCATAGAGCCAGATCCTAAGTACAAGCATACACAATAGTTTCAAACATCAGATTTCTTTTAGATTAAAGTCCGCTACAGATTCCTAAACTTATGCTGTTGTGTCATCCTAATCTCTAAACTTTCAAAACGCTCATCTAGGTACCTAAACAATGTTCGGGTCTCATTACAGTTCTATCGGATCTCCATACGGTACTCAAACTTGTTTAGTTGTATCGTTCCGAGCCTAAACTATCAACCAACACATCTAGCTTGTCACTATTGTTGCCATCAGCCTCTCCACTCCGCGAGCGTCCTTGCCCTCGGATGCTGTGCACGTCCCACTTTGGTACAACAATCTGCTTCGGCGTTGTTTGGATCCCTTGGACTAACAATTAGGCCCCGTATGGTACCGCTCCGTGATGCTTCGACTCCTGCACTGTTTCATGCACTGTAGCGTGTCAGAACCGGAGCCGGAGAAGCCAGAAATTCGAGCTTCACCGGCTCTGTGAACAGTAACTGCGCTACAGTGAGAGGATAAAGGTGGCAAGAGGAAAACAGCTCCGAGCTACAGTATTGCTACAGTGTTCCGTGTCAGGGTGTCAGCCGGAGCCGGAGCTGCCTGGAGCCATACCAAACGGCCTCTTAGTTGGCTAAACTTTAGCCCTTGAGAATCCAAACAAGAGGACTAATAGGTAAGCTAAAGTTTAGCCGAAGCCCTAACTAATTTTTAGTTGAGTAGTCCATAGAATCCAACTATCAGCGACTAACGACCAGTTCTAGTCTATAAAACCCAATAACTATTTCAGGATCCAAATAAATATGGACTAATAGCTAGTTGGCTAATTTCTAGCTGACTATGTTTTTTAGCCATGGCTAACCGTTAGTCCTAGTCCATCTAAACGAGACCTTATAAGAGTTTCTTCTGTGAGCAGTATTTTCGTCGAGTCAAATTTCATCGATCCTGGTCCCAAGCGGACAGACAGACTCCGGTGACCCTCCCCGGCCAAACATGCATAAATAAAGACGAGTAATACTAATGCATTAATACCTAATGTGTGATGTGTGCAGATTGATGTTTCAGACTTGAGAGATGCACATGAGGTACGAGTAGTACAGAAGAGGGAGGAGCAGTCTCTCACCACCTGGCGGACGACACCGAGTTGTGCAAAGATGGCCTTCGGCAGTTTCGATGGTGCTGTTGATGTTCTCGTTCGAGGTCGTGATGACATGCACCCTCACCTGCGATACGGCCGAATCAGACACAAGTCATCTCACTATCCTCGCCGGAGGCTGCCTGAACCTGGCGGTCGACGAAACCGAGGGCAGTGACCGTGCTGTTCATGTTCTCTGATCCTCGTACCACTGCAAGCCTGCAAGGTATCCCGCAGAGCGCTCGCTTGCCACGACAGCGCCTCCATCCCCTTGGGTATCCTTCGACGAGTTGGCGGACGGGGTGCTCGTCCTCCTGAGACGTTTTTGCAAGGAGGGCGGCCATGGAGGCGCTTCTAGATTACTCGAGGTGGTGACGTCGTGTACTGGCATAGCCACGGAATTGAAGGAGGAGACAACGAAAGCCTGAGCGCTACTGTGAGATTCGTGGCCGTTTGTATGTAGACTGGAGCTGGATCTTAGGGCCTGTTTAGTTGTACCACAAAACGTCAAATTTTTTAAGATTTTTCGTCACATCGAATCTTTGGTCGCATGCATGAAGCATTAAATATAAATAAAAAATAAAATGAATTACACAGTTTAGACAAAATCCACGAGACGAATTTTTTTAAGTCTAATTAGACTATGATTGGACACTAATTATCAAATAACAACAAAAACGCTACAATAGCGTTTTGCCAAAAAATTTGGCATCCAAACTTACCCTTATTTTCGAGTTTTCGACTGTAGGCCCCGTCTGAGCTAGGGGCCAAAAAAGCGTCTTAAACGAGGTCATGTTAAAAAAGAGAGAGGATAAGATCAGGGTGGCTAGGACATTGCCTATAGAAACTGGCTTTCTTGTGCTAATACGTGCTGAATAAACCATACTCGAACAAAAATAAAAAGGCCAACGCTGGTTCGGGTTAGTTGGGCCTAGCAAAAAGGAGAGACTTTGGCTCATGCAGCGCTAGATTACGACGTCTCGCTATGGGACAATAGGATAACAGGGTGCAAGGGCAGATTTTTTTTGATAAAATTCATAGAGATCCTTATAATAATGATTTTGATCTAAAGTACATAGTGTTATGCCCCAAGTATATAGGGCTTTCGTAGTTTTTCATTCTATCTCATGTTATACGAGAGTTGGACACTACTCCAGGATGGTTTGGTTGTCCTGGGCGGTAACAGTCTTTAGTCTCGGTTACCGCAATGAAACAACGATTCCGGAACTAAAGGTGGAACCTTCAGTCCTGGGTCATCGAGCCGGAACTAAAGAGGGATCTTTAGTCCCGGTTGGTGTTACCAACCGGGACTAAAGGCCCTCCAGCTGAGCAAACGTGGCCGCACCCTTTAGTCCCGGTTGGTAACCCCAACCGGGACTAAAGGTTCCTTTTCTTTTTCTTTTTTTGTTTAATTTGTTTTCAGTTTAGTTACACATATTTGTTTAATATATAATATATTTTTATGTACGTATTCTATGCTGCTAATATAAATACACGCACGCATATAATTACATCTAATTCTCATCTCGAGCATTATTATATTCGAATAAAGTATGAAACTATATATATTATAGATATATATGTATATATACAACACTTTCATAATCTTGTTCTCGAAAATAACGATATCAATAAACATTTAATTTACATTATTTATTCCTTAGGATCAAAGTAGACCTCGCCGTTGGGATTTAGCACTTTTTCTAGAAGAAATCCTGCTATTGACTCTTGAACTGCTTTCAGATGGTCTTTTTGCATGACCCTTTGTTTCAACCATTCAGTCTTGCATTTGAAATAAAAGAAAAATTATTAATACATATATATATATATTCATTTAAAAATAAATAAAAAATTGATATATACGTTCTCTGAGGACATCTTCAGGAGTTCTTCTTATGTGTGCAGTGATAAATTCACAAACGTAGTATCCACACAAGTTATTACCTGGTTGCTGCCGCAAACACCACTGTACGAGAAGAAGATTATTCTCATCATCTCACACGTAAATTGAAGTACGATATAGTAATTAAACACGTGGGGAAGTATATATAGTACAACTTACTGGTATTTCAACTACATTAAGTGGTGCCTTGCAATGTCAAGAGGAACATTGCTGTAACCTTTGAGCACTCTTTCGACCGAGACGCTAGCATATCCAGGTTGAATAACTGACCCATGGATTCTTGGTGTCTTCGTTCGGTCTATTGGAGATACAACCCCGACAGCCACCATGATTGATGCATTATTACCATCTGGAATGTGCAGCTCACATGTTGTTAGAGGCTTGGTAATGTCATCAACAGGGAAGCGCAACTCAGCGTCATCTTGAATAACTGGCAGCTCCGTAGAAGCACAACTGCTTTTCATCTGACCAACGGGGCTAATGGTGACTCCCAGCGTTGATTGCGATTGCATTTGACTCATTGCTAGCTGCACTTGCATCTTGATCTCCTCCTGCATTCTTGCCTCTTGACTCCCGGAGCAGCATATGTGATAACTGCTGCGCTACCATAATAGTAAGTGGCATATAAATCATCAGTTGCCGCCGCCTAGGGTAGAGCCGCTGCCACCAGCCTGCTCCTGCTCTACCGCTGCCACCGTCGTTCCTAGGGCCTCTCTCCTTCTTCCTCGTCGGGACAAGGAGAGGGGACTCATCCTTTCCCTACAGTTTTCTTATGTCTTAGGGTTGAGTCCAAATAAATTTTTGGCGAATCAGATGATTTTCGGTCGATTTTCGTGTGACCTACGGTGACTTCGGTGATTGCTATGACGAGATCGCCATTGCATGCATCGATTTTATTGGCAGACGACCAATTTGTGGCCTTTATCTATAAGGGGAGGGGTGCTTCTAGGAGCCCCCTACGAGGGCAGCGACTTCGGGTCATCGATCTCATCGTCGATGGTCGTGGAGTGGAAATCAAGGTCTCAAGGTGATGAATCTGCATCAATGTCATACCCGACGATGCAATGGTCGATATTCTTTCAGCAATTTAGATGCATTTTGGACTGATTCTGAAGTGTTGGATCTTGTGGCATGTCCAATGTTTGGGGTTCGTCATTGGATTCGGCATAAGGACTGCACTTTGACTCCAGTGTTTGAGGGAAGCCATTGGAGAAGAAGATGATGCAAGAACCTGGATAGAATATTATGTATTTTTTATTTCAGATTTTTTTATATGTAATTTGGGGATTTATTGTACCCAGATTTAACATAAGTCCTCTTCCCTTTGAAAAAAAAGAATGTACATACGAAGCATTTTTATGGTCTATATATCACTCTCTTCTTTGTCCGTATGAGTTAGAGCAATGTGTCTAGAAGCGGCGCAAAATTCAATTACAAGACAAATTGAGATGAATGTCACTCATTGGATAAATCATCAAGTCTTACGTAGACATATGAGTTAGAGCTGCACATCTCACAAGCATGATACGTAATCTGCTTCTAAGACAAATTCGAGCACATAATACGACTATTAAGTAAATCTTCGAGTTTATCTAGGTGATTAACAAGTTGTGTGTCCCGTTTCCAGTAAGCATCCAAAAACGATTTTTCACGACCGGACACGTCCGATCATGCTCGACCGGACTCATCCAGCGTTCGGTCACATGGCGTCTCCCCTGTGTGCTGCCACGTCAGCAGGACCGGACGCACCCCTCCAGCGTCTGGTCACTAAGTGACCCAGCATCCGGTCAGAGACCGACGCCAGCGTCTTCGCTACTGCTACTGACTAGACGTGCCGGTCCTTTCGAGACTAGCGTCCGGTCACTTACAGTGACCTCTGTCTTTCTTGTATAGGGCACCGGTGGGACCGTCGGACTGTCCGCACTCAAATGTGAAGTTCCTAACCCTTGTTCAAATGTGCCAACCACCAAGTGTATCACCTTGTGCACATGTGTTAGCATATTTTCATAAACATTTTTAAGGGTGTTAGCACTCCACTAGATCCTAAATGCATATGCAATGAGTTAGAGCATCTAGTGGCACTTTGATAACGGCATTTCGATACGAGTTTCACCCCTCTTAATAGTACGACTATCAATCCTATGTGATCATACTCACTAAGTGTCTTGATCACCAAAACAAAATGGCTCCTACCATTTATACCTTTGCCTTGAGCCTTTTGTTTTTCTCTTTCTTCTTTTCAAGTCCAAGCACTTGATCATCATCATGGCATCACCATCATCATGTTATGATCTTCATTTGCTTCACCACTTGGAATGTGCTACCTATCTCATGATCACTTGATAAACTAGGTTAGCACTTAGGGTTTCATTAATTTACCAAAACCAAACTAGAGCTTTCAGACCCCCACCACTACCCCTTGCGAACCAGATTCCTGTGGACGATTAGGTGCGGGTGGCGGACGCGCGCTATGAAGAACAGGAGGACCAGAGGCAGAGGGGTGACAAGGCAACGTACCCTTGCCGGGGCATGGGATTAGAGTGGTGACCACTCCGAAATCACCCGCCTGGGTCCATGATTCGACGTGGTGCCCGAAGGGCCGATCGGCTAGTAGTCCGGTAGGTGAGCGCACGACATCGTTGAGTTCGATGGAGTTGTCATTGTTGGGGTTGGGGATGAAGGCACTTTGGGAGGTTGGCATAGAAGCGAAGACACCAGGGGCCAAAGTGGATGTGTCGATGATGACCCAAACCTAGTGCTTGGAGAGGCGACCGATGACCTTCAACGTGGAGAGCTTGCCAATCTCCTGCTTCAGATCATCCATGATCCCTTCAATGTCGGGGCACCATTCGTCGAACACTTGCATGACCTTCTCTAGCACCTAGATGCAGGTGGTGCAGGCGTTGGTGTTGGTCATGAACTGGTGTTCGAGGTTGTCGAAGCGGTTGTCCTGGGCGAAGAAACGCTTGTCAAGCTCTTCGAGGAGTAGCTTTGTCTCGGGATTCATGGTGACGTAGCGAGTTGTAGGTGGGTGAAGTGATCATGGTTGGTGAGGGAGCTGTGATCCAGATCGACAGGCACACACACCACAAATCGTGATTCCCTGATCGAAATTACAGAATCCCCAATCTAGGCTGCAGCTCACATATCGAATTGAGGTTAGGCCAACCAAATCAATTGGATGAAATGAGCCACGACGATCGATTGGAGCTGAGGACCGGTGTCTTTGATACCACTTGTGAGCAGTGGAGCCAGGTAGGAGAGGATTTGGGGGAAGAATTGGAAGGAGGATCAAAAAACAAGAGAAGCAGGAGATAGTTCAGGCGAGTTCTTAGCTGGATAACATAATATGGTTTACAATTTGAATAACTTTATCCTGACACATCTCCCCCTTTAAGTGTCACAGAGGTCTCACCTCACTCAGCGTGTGCAAGCGCTCACTTTGTGTAGGTAGTGGTGCCATAGCACGATGGGCTTCCTAGGCCTGTTCTCTCGTGCCAGACTCTGATGGGGCACAGTGCTGACGTTCTCCCCTCTTTTGAACACTGCTTGTATTGCACCTCATTTTGTACCGAGTAGCATTTACATGGTCGTCTTTAAATGGGCTAGATGACCATTTAGGTGAACAATGCCTACAATTAGAAATTTAGAACCCCAACAACATATCATACTAAGCAAATTAGCGACGGTGCAAAGTAATGGAGTGGACTATCATTAGTATCATGATATTAGTGACACTGATCAGTGATCACCAATGACCGATTACATGGGGCGGGGGTAGACAAGCAGTTGTTAGATAAGTAATTCAACATATCTCTACGGAGGGTAGAATAGAAGCGAAAGAGAGAAACACAAGCAACCGATAAAATAGAATGGGATCATTAAACACCGTCTAAATGACAAACAAATAACTTGTTTATTGTTTATTAGGATGGCATTGGTTGCATATGTATATAATTATGGCCCCTCTGGTGGCTTGGGTAGTACCCTAGTCTTACTAAAAAGGGAAAGGTACAAGAGCTATATCAGACTCACTAGAAAACCAAATCTAGAAACCCAAGCAAGCTCACTAGTCAACTCTATCTCCCACACTAAGCTATCCTATACTACTAAAGATAAAGTGGAGTTATTCTACTCTTCTCTTGAAGCTTAAGTCATGAATGGAGAGGGGGTGTGAGCCGCTATTTATAGATAGATAGAGCTAGACTCATGGATCCATGTGCTTCACACCATAGCTGTCATGGAACCGACCAATTTATAAGAGCATAGGTACAAAAACAATCGTCAAAACGATCAAATTCTCGAACTTGAGCCCATATAAACCCGGTAGTCAACTGAAATCTCGAAGGATTTCAAACCAACTTGCATACAACCAAGATCATAGTAATTCAACATAACATATCATACGTTACAACATTTCGCAGACATTTGCAAATAGATTACATCATCACAGAGTCATCGTTATTACAAAACAAGTCTTGTAAAACATGTGGAAGCAAATAGTTTGACTTACACACCCGAGTTCAAATACAAATACTGGTTCACTGATCACAACCCGCAAAAGCATTCGAATAAGAGAAACGGAGATCATGCCCACGATCTAGTCTTCATCACCCGCCGGGTGGAGACAATACTTACAGAATCCCTGATATAGAAGGTCATCTGCAACAAGAGGGAATAAACCCTGAGTACGAGAAGGTACTCAGCTAGACTTACCCATCGAAAACCAAAACAAATGACACCAAGGATTATGCATAGCTTAATTTAGTGGATCTGGCTAACACTTTCTTTTTGCAGAAAAGCATAAGTAATAATGATCAACTCTTAACCTGAACTAGCAGTGACTTTTAGCCATTAACCTGTCATCTATATTAGCACATGTACTAAGCAATCACTTTATTAGGGTGCAAACATTACTAACCATATCAGATATACATTGTGGCAACCTTATCATCATCATCCATTTAACCATATCGTTAAATTAATTGAATCTACGTTGCCGCTGCTCAGTCAAGTTCTCACTATCCGGGAGAGATGGCGATTCAAATCGATTCCTATCCAGCTGGAGGGTTATTCCTAACACAAACCTTCCTTCCCCCGTTAGGGTCGCAAACAAGTCACCTTTGGTACAACTCAGGAGAAAAATAAAAGAAAAGACGTAGGTCTGGGCCGCCCTGCATTCTCAGAGAACCACTCTGCCAGGACGTGCAGGATTTTAAGCACCTGACTCCCCTTGGACTTATGCCAATGGCTCTCCGCACATCCTTACTTCCTCCAAAATGCATCCAACCCCCACGGATCACGGCCTAAGTTGAGCTACTTGACTTCGCAGTCGGAACAACTTATCCGGCCAGCTAAGTGTTAGGCTGCGTTCAACATGACATGAGGACGTACAGCGTATTGGTCCTTAAACGACTCAGACGGAGTCACTATGTCCAAACCTACACAAGACTCCTCCCGGTCTTAATTCATTATTAACATGGTTCATTTCCACGATAGCAAATATAGCCAACCGTGATCCACCTCATCCTAAAGCTTGCAGGTGACCAGAAATCACCTGACTTCTACCGCACTAAGCATGGCTAAGCATTTAACCCATTCCTGAACTTAAATAGGATTTCAGTGCGATATCTGGACAAGGAGGGATATATAATGCAACAATTGGTTCCAACCAATTCCTATACTTAATGCATCATCAATGAATAAAAGATACTCAATGTATTTGTGAAAACATGGGAGGCTTAATATTCTCCGGGGCTTGCCTTTCAGGAAAGAGGAAGGCTGGTGGTCAGGGCACTCAGGCAACTCCTCCGCGGCGGCTGCTTCGTCGGCTTCCTGCACCTCGGGCTCCTCCTCCTGGTTGGCTCCCTCGAACTCCAGCAACGTCACTCCCTCCGGCACACCTATTGCATGAATGCACAAGATAAATATCATGGATGCACATGAACGAAGTCAGGGATGCTCGGGGAATGCACATGTTCGTTGTAGTCTGCATATTCCACTTAAGCTCTATTCAAATCACTTTACTTACCAAGTTTATACAACCTAATGTATAATTGCTCATCTTCAGTTAATGACCTAGCACCTGCACCTAAGTATGTTCTCAAGTTAGGCTAGCCCTTAAACAATCAACGAGGGCGTGGCAACGAAGCATACACTCAAGCATTTGTATTTTAGCAAAAGGGGGACTATATAGCGGTACAGTAAACTGGTCATCACTGGAGATTTATAAATCCAAATGACATGCAACAAGACAATTTGGAAAGCTTATGAAATTGTCTACAATTCATTTTCAGACCTCTAAGCATGATTCCAACCTTTACTAGGTTGAATTCTTTAATCAATAGAACTCTATCTTCACAAGACAGAGAGTAGGCAAAACTGGAACCTAACTTTAAACAGCTGTAGTTCCTACACTATTGGGCCAAATGTCCTCAAATTTTGACAGGAGCTAGATACATAAATTATCCACAACTTTTATATTCATCACATTCACAGCAAACCAAAATATCATGGGGAACTTTACAAAATCCCCAGATCTGTCCAGAAGGACATAATGCAAACAGATAATTATTAACTTATGATGTAAGCACATAATTGGATAAAACTAACTCTACTCACTTATTACACATATCACAAGAACACCAGAAAGTAGGGTGTTCATCACGAAAACATTTCTTTTAATACTTTTCTTAATTTATTTAATTAATTAGAGGAAATGGTAAACATATATGAAAACTACACCATTAAATCTTCAAAAATTACAGTAGATACTACATGCTCTAAGTAGGCTATCATAAAAATTTCACACCATTTGAGCAAGTATAACAGTGTACACAAAAATGATAAGACATAATGGCTTAAAATGACATAATTAGGAAACCTTAGTGAAAAGTGTCAAGCAACAGATTTGATATTTTTCCTAACCTCCTTAAGGTACTAGGATACTACCCACAAAGTTTCATGGTCATAGGATTCTTAGATAATTTACAAAAATTTACACAAGTATCAATCAATGATAATAGGAAAATCTATAACTCAAAAACCATACATGCAATGACTCTCAAATTTTTACTAGAGCTTCTACTAAGCAAGAATAGCTTACCCACAAAATTTCATAATTTTGGATCACAGAAACTCAAGATATAATTTAAACAAATTTGCATGCATTTAAAAACATATTTCAAGTTCCTATTTAATTCATCCAAAATTTCTACTTCATGGGCTCATGTCATATTTTTCTTAAATACTAGACTTTACTGTGATTCTACCAAAATTTGAATCACATCATTTGGATCTACCATCAAGGAGATACAAAATTCACAAAACAGCATAGAAATCTGTAAATTTGAACTATCCTACAACAGAACTATCACTGACGCGTGGGACCTGCCTGTCAGCCAGACCCACTTGTCATCGACACCATAACAGGGGAGGCGCTCGTGATGGCGCGGCAGCGGTGAAGCTCGCCGACGACGACTTCACCGGCGACGAGGAGGGTACCTCCATGACTACCTCGACCTCCCGCAACGATTGACCTACTCAACCGAAGCTCTATCGACCTCTAAGTACGTCGGCCATGGCGCACGGCGGCGCTCCGGCGAACCCTGGCGCTAGGTGCCCGGACAAGGTGCGCATCAGCTTCCAGTGACCAAGGTGGACCTGCCTACGCTACTGCTACTGGCTACGGTGAAGCTGTCAAGCGTGTCCGCATGAGATCACCGGCGGTGACCATGGCGGCCATGGCGCGGTGGTGCGTGGATTTGGCAATGCCGCTCACCTAAAGCTTGGATGGCTCAGCGAGGATGTCGACGAGGTCCGTGACGCGATAGCGGAGCTATGGTTGGGACGGTGGTGGCTATGGTGCAGCGGCGAGCAGGCACGAGCATGGCGGAGCCGGTGATGACGACGACGGCCCGCTACGACTGCTGTGGTGAGTGGAGGAAGCGAAGAAATGAAATGTGGCACAGGGGGGCTCTCGGTGGTGTGCTGGGGCTTCAATTGCCGAGCTCTGGCCCGACGTGGCCTGACCAGGTAGGCGGCCGGCGACGCGTGGCACCACATGGTGGTGAAGTCCTGCTGCCGATCGGGTACTATAGCACGTCTAAAATCCGATTCAGTTTCCAAATGAACCGACTGACAGAGCAAGTTTATCGCTCCATATTTCCAAAACCGTGAGGATTCAGCTCATGGCATAGTTGACAAAGTTGTAGTACTAAGTGTGATCTTCCACTTTGCCAATTGGAGCTCAAGCTAATTTGGCTTTGTTTGGGAGCTACAAGGTGAATAAGTTGGGTACATGAAACTGAAACCCAGCCCTTATACTTAGAAAAATTCTAAGTGTCAAATACAACCCCAAAACTGACTTGTGGGACCTTTTTGAGCATGTTGTGCATATTTTCATGACTTAGCTTCTAAACAAAGTTTGTTCCTTATAAAATTTGCTACAACTTTGCTTTAGATTGCTCAGACATACAAACACTCTAAGCTACACTTTTTAAACAGTTAAACAAAAGGGTTCAGGAGTCAAAACAAGTCAAACCACTATTTGAAATCATAATTAGGCAACATGATCAACATGAACAATGTTCCAAATGACATTCTAGGTGTCACTAAGTTGTTCAAGAGAATTATTAGCCACACCACACCTTGGTCACACAAGAATCAAGCATTGTATGTACTGAAACAATGAAAAACACATGAAATGTTACATTTATTTCCTAGTCATGTTTCACATGTTTTAGGATCTTATTGCGTGATACTAATAGCTTTGTTTCACTAAAGTGAGTTGCACATGTTGCACTTAAGTGTTGCACACTATTCATTTCATAAAAGCAACAACACACATGAAATATGCAACATGTTGCAATGTTTCGAAATCATGTTTCATGTGATATAAGCTTATGAATGGATGAATGATGCTCATGTTCATGAAATGCAAGTGCAAATGTGGAAGCCAAACACCTGGGGTGTTACAATAGCCCTTGGATTACACCATCATTAAATCAAGGGTTGAGATGCTCCACATTTGTGCTTCCTTGCATGGGTGCTTGCACAAAGGCGGTGGTGGTCTCCTAGGGGTCGGTTGACCAAAGGGGGGGTTAAGCCAACCCCCTCTCCACCTGGCATGTGGCCCCATCCCCTCTGGTGGATTGGGTCCCTGGTTGGTGTAGAGTGAGTATGTGTTGTACTTTTATCCTTGGCACATCGGTTTGAGCAGATGTTGGTCATCCAATCCAAGTGAGTTGATCTTCCACCCTTGAGAAGAAACACACTTTGCATCCGAGGGTGGAGAATCACTTTGGAGTGTGTCACATGTGAAAGGTCCTAATGGCTAGAGGGTGGGGGTGAATAGCCTAATAAAAATTTCTACAACAGCACTTAACAAATGGTTAGACAATTATGAGGCGAAGCAAGTGTTGCGCTAGCCTACTCAAAATGCAAGCCACCTACCATAATTCTAGTTTAGATAGTATCTATTCACACAATAGCTATAACACTACCCTATGTTAATGTGCTCTCAAAAGCTAACTAAAGAGCCACACCAACCAAGCAAGCAAGCTCTCACAACTAGCTACACTAAAGAGCTTGACAACTAGTTTGCGGTAATGTAAAAAGAGTTATCAAGAAGATTATACCGCCGTGTAGATGAAGAAACCAATCAATCACAAAGGATGAATAACAATGAAGACCAATCACCTCGGAATCAATGATGAACACAATGATTTTTACCGAGGTTCACATGCTTGCCGACAAACTAGTCCTCGTTGTGGCGATACACTCACTTGGAGGTTCACGTGCTAATTGGCTTCACATGCCAAACCCTCAATAGGGTACCGCACAACCAACACAAGATGAGGATCACACAAGCCACAAGCAATCCACTAGAGTACCTTTTGGCGCTCCACTAGGGAAAGGTCAAGAACCCCTCACAATCACCACGATCGGAGCCAGAGATAATCACCACCCTCCGCTCAACGATCCTCGCTGCTCCAAGCCATCTAGGTGGCGGCAACCACCAAGAGTAACAAGCAAAATCCGCAGTGAAACACAAACACCAAGTGCCTCTAGATGCAAACACTCAAGCAATGCACTTGGATTCACTCCCAATCTCACTATGATGATGAATCAATGATGGAGATGAGTGGGAGGGCTTTGGCTTAGCTCACAAGGTTGCTATGTCAATGAAAATGGCCAAAGATGTGAGCCATAGCTGGCCATGGGGCTTAAATAGAAGCCCCTACAAAATAGAGCCGTTATACCCCTTCACTGGGCACACTGCGCTCTGACCGGACGCTCTGGTCATACTGACCGGACCCTGGACCCAGCGTCCGGTCCACTGATTTATGCCACGTGTCACTCTGAGTTAAAACTGAATCGTTAGATCACAACGGCTAAGTGCCAACTGGACGCTCTGGCAAAACTGACCGGACCCTAGAGCCTCAGCGTCCGGTCAAGTATAGTAAGCGTCCAAATCCATTTTTCCTCGACTGGACGCGTCCGGTCCACCTCGACCGAACACAGCCCAGCGTTCAGTGGAGTACCCTAGCTACTGTATCGCCAGGTCAATGTGACCGGACACAGGCAGTCAGCGTTCGGTGCATTCAGATCTAGTGTCTGATCACTGGATCGACGCTGGCATCTCCTCTGTCTTCTTCACCCTTGCTCAATTATGCTAACCACCAAATGTATCACCTCATGCACATGTGTTAGCATATTTTCACAAACATTTTCAAGGGTGTTAGCACTCCACTAGATTCTAAATGCATATGCAATGAGTTAGAGCATCTAGTGGCACTTTGATAACCTCATTTCGATACGAGTTTCACCCCCTCTTAATAGTACGGCTATCAAACCTAAATGTGATCACACTCTCTAAGTGTCTTGATCACTAAAAAAATAGCTCCTACAAATTATACCTTTGCCTTGAGCTTTTCATTTTTCTCTTTCTTCTTTTCAAGTTTAAGCCCTTGATCATCACCATGCCATCACTATTGTCATGCTATGATCTTCATTAGCTTCTCCACTTGAAGTGTGCTACCTATCTCATGATCACTTGATAAACTAGGTTAGCACTTAGGGTTTTATCAATTCACCAAAACCAAACTAGAGCTTTCAATCTCCCCCTTTTTGGTAATTGATGACAACCCTTATACAAAGATATGAATTAAAATTCAATTGAATCCATGTTGCTTGCCCAAGCATATTTACCATGTGTAAAAGGATATGGAAAAGTTTCATGAACCCCAAATGGTAGCAATTGCTCCCCCTACATATGTGCTAAGAGTTTGGATTATAGCTTGCACATATGCTTAGATGGGAAATATAGGAGTCAATATCTACCAAATGATGCTAAGGTATACGAGATGGACCTTTGAAGCGTGATACCAATCGTAGTGCACCAATATACCATCCTTAGCACCATGGTTAGCTCAATATCACTTGGAAACATACTTTGGAAACATACCACTTGTAAAGACTTACTTGGAAATTAAAGTTATCTAGTGATTTCATTTCATCATTCAATCTTACAACTAACATTCATCACACAAGCATGGATGTTTAAATTTAATACTTGTGCCATGCAAGTAAACATATGAAATGCACCATACAAGTTCATGAGCTTGCTCCCCCTACTTGTGTGCTCAAAATTTTAATTGATTTCTTTCCTTTGTCATATCTCTCCCCCTATGTCACATATCAAGTATATCTTTATGTTTCTCTCCCTCTACAATGTTTCTCCCCCTTTTTCACTATTTTTACTACTATCTTTGTTTCTCTCCCCCTTTGTCATCAATGACCACAAAGGTTCAAAATATAGATAGTAATACTTGTAAGGTCGAGATTATCAATGTCAATCAATGGGGTGAGGATCATTTTCTCAAATTTGGTCTAGTCTAGATCATTTGCCAAAGATATTTAACTCGGTTTGATCTAAGGACAAGCTTCTTCACACCTCCAAATAAGGGTTATCTTGTACCATGTTGAGTTAAACACTTATAGCTCATTTTCTAGATTAAACACTAGGTTTACAAGCCCATAAACATGTCATATGCCATCACTAGATCAAGTCAAGCATAGAAGCAATAGTGATACCATATGGACATCAAAATCATTTGATTTTCATGAATGAGTCTAATAAAATAGAACCACTTGAAAGGTCCTAATAAGATTGAAAATATGACTAGATGCACTAAACATGTCCTTAGCAAGGATGTATGCCATGCCAATCAACTTTTACCTTGGATTGCTCGAAGGAGAGGCATGTCATATGAGTGGGGGTGCATCAACACATATTTGAGAAATCCAATATGTTCAACTCATTCCTTAGCTTGCAAAACCTTTTCTCATCCAATGGCTTGGTGAATATATCGGCAAGTTGATCTTCGGTGCCTACACTCTCAATGCAAATGTCCCCTTTTAGTTGGTGATCTCTTATGAAATGGTGGCGGACATCAATGTGCTTTGTTCTTGCATGTTGAACCGGATTGTTGGTTAACTTGATTGCACTCTCATTGTCACATAGCAATAGCACTTTCTTGAACTTGATTCCAAAATCACTCAAAGTGGCCTTCATCCAAAGTACTTGTGCACAACAACTACCAGCGGATATGTATTTGGCTTCGGCGGTTGATAATGCAATACTATTTTGCTTCTTTGATGACCATGAAACAAGTTATCTTCCCAACAATTGACATGTGCCCGAGGTGCTCTTCCTTTCAACCTTGCATCCTGCATAGTCTGAGTTGGAGTAACCAACTAGCTCAAACTTTGCTCCTTTGGGATACCACAAACCAACATTTGGTGTATGCTTCAAGTACCTCAATATCCTCTTTGTAGCCTTCAAATGACTTTCTCTTGGTGAGGCTTGAAATCTTGCACACATGCATACACTAAACATGACATCCGGCCTTGATGCGGTCACATAGAGTAGGCTTCCAATCATAGATCGATACAACTTTTGATCCACCATATTTCCACTTGTATCACCATCCAAGTTGTCATTTGTTCCCATTGGTGTGCTAATGACTTTGCTATCAATCATGCCAAACTTATTAATCGTGTCCTTGATGTACTTGCCTTGACTTACAAATGTACCATTCTTCAATTGCTTGATTTGAAGACCAAGGAAGTAACTTAACTCTCCAATCATGGACATCTCAAACTCATTAGCCATCATCTTTCCGAACTCATCACAAAAATCTTGATTTGTTGATCCAAATAAGATGTCATCAATATAGATTTGCAACACAAACAAGTCTTTTCCAATCTTCTTGATAAAAAGAGTGGTGTCAACCTTGCCCATTGTGAACCCTTTAGAGAGGAGGAAGTCCCTCAATCTCTCATACCATGCTCTAGGTGCTTGCTTCAAACCATACAAAGCTTTCTTCAACTTGTATACATGGTTGGGCTTCTTATCATCTTCAAAACCGGGAGGTTGCTCAACATATACTTCTTCATTGATGTAGCTATTGAGAAATGCACTCTTAACATCCATTTGATAGAGCTTGATGTTGTGGGCACAAGCATAGGCTAGCAAGATTCTAATTGCTTCCAATCTAGCAACCAGGGCATATGTTTCTCCAAAGTCAAGACCTTCAATTTGTGTATAGCCTTGTGCTACTAATCTTGCTTTGTTCCTTACTACTATCCCATCTTGATCTTGCTTGTTTCTAAAGACCCATTTGGTTCCAATCACATTGTGTCCCTTTGGTCTCTCTACTAATTCCCATACTTGATTTCTTGTGAAGTTGTTCAATTCTTCATGCATAGCATTCACCCAATCAACATCCTTCAAAGCTTCATCTATCTTCTTTGGTTCAATGGATGACACAAATGAGAAGTGTTCACAAAATGATGCCAATCTTGATCTTGTTTGCACACCTCTTGAAATATCACCAATGATTGTATCCAAAGGATGATCTCTTGCAATACTTGTTGGTTGGAGCAATGGAACTTGATTGCTTGTACTTGCTAGATCATTGGGTTGAGATGATGTACTAGCCACTTGATCTTGATCAATGTCATGAGAGTCACTTGCACTAGCTTGATTTGTATCATCTTGCACATTTGAGTTGGAGAGCACTTGCACTTGATCATCTTCATCATCAATCACTTGCCTAGGCCTCAATTCACCAATATCCATGTTCCTCATGGCATTTGAAAGTTGAATGCCTCTAACATCTTCCAAGTTCCCATTCTCTACTTGTGAACTCTTGGTTTCATCAAATTCAACATCATGAACTTCCTCAAGAGTACCACTATCCAAATTCCATACTCTATATGCTTTGCTTGTAGTGGAATATCCAAGTAAGAATCCTTCATCACATTTCTTATCAAACTTGCCCAATCTAGTGCCTTTCTTCAAGATATAGCATTTGCAACCAAAGACCCAAAAATATGCAATGTTGGGCTTTCTACCATTTAAGAGCTCATAGGGTGTCTTCTCTTTCAATTTGTGACAATAGAGGCGGTTGCTACAATGGCAAGCCGAGTTGATAGCTTAGGCCCAAAAAGATTGACTCACATTGTACTCACTAAGCATAGACCTTGCCATATCAATAAGTGTTCTATTCTTCCTCTCAACAAGGCCATTTGATTGTGGAGTGTATTTGGCCGAGAATTGATGTCTAATTCCAAATTCATCACATAACTCATCAATTCTAGTATTCTTGAACTCACTACCATTGTCACTTCTAACTCTCTTGATGGTTGTTTCAAACTCATTGTGAATGCCCTTGACAAATGATTTGAATATTGCAAACACGTCACTTTTGTCCACTAGAAAGAATACCCATGTGTATCTAGTGTAGTCATCCACTATCACAAATCCATATTTGTTTCCACCGATACTAGTGTATTGTGTTGGCCCAAACAAATCCATGTGCAATAACTCAAATGCTTTACTAGTGCTCATCATGCTTTTCTTAGGATGGGTGTTTCCAACTTGTTTGCTGGCTTGACAAGAGCTACAAAGCTTATCCTTTTCAAACATAACATCTTTCAAGCCTTTAACTAAGTCATGATTAACCAATCTATTCAATTGTTTTATTCCAACATGACCAAGCCTTCTATGCCATAACCAACCCATGCTAGACTTAGTGAACAAGCATGTAGATAATCTAGCTTCACTAGCATTGAAATCAACCAAGTATAGATTCTCATATCTAAAGCCTTTGAAGATCAAGTTAGAGCCATCTACACTTATGATTTCTACATCATCTACCCCAAATATGCATTTGAATCCAAGATCACACAATTGAGCCACGGATAGCAAATTGAAGTTCAAGCTTTCTACTAGCAACACATTAGAAATGCTCATGTCATTGGATATTGCAATCTTACCAAGCCCCTTGACCTTGCCTTTGCCATTGTCACCAAATGTGATACTATCATAACCAATATTGCCATTGGTATTGATTGAGTTGAACATTCTTGCATCACCGGTCATGTGTTGAGTGCACCCACTATCAAGAACCCAATGCCTTCCTCTAGCTTTATAATTGACCTACAAAAGAAGATCAATTCTTTTTAGGTACCCAAACTTGCTTGGGTCCTTGAAGGTTAGTCACTAGGCTCTTCAGCACCCAAATGACTTTCTTCTTCGAGCCCATCCATGGTTTGCCAATGAACTTAGCCTTTACACCATTTATACCCTTAATAAGCATATAGGAAGAATTAAGCTTAATGGAGGATACATTAGCATTTTTGCTTTTGTTGGTGCATTCTTGCTCTTTATGACCAACTTGCTTACAACTAGTGCAAAACCGACCATTGTTCTTCATAAAACTAGTCTTGTGAGGAGCAAAGGCCACCTTACCTTTCTTGGGGGTATAGCCCAATCCCTCTTTGTAGAGAGAAGCTCTTTGGCTACTCAAGCACATAAGCAAGCGGTCCTCACCACCATAGGCCTTAGCCAAAGTGTGAGTGAGCTTATTGACCTCCTTCTTGAGGTTCTCATTCTCAACCATTAGTGAGGCATCACAAGTGAGACCATCACTACTAGATGAGGTAGAAGTGGAAGTGCTACAAGAAGGGTTAGTAGTAGCAACAATGATAGGCATAGATAGTGATGTATCAATTAAATCACAAGTTACACCTACATCACAAGTTTCAACATGCTTCTTTTTATCTTGTTCATTAAGCAAAATGGAATGAGCTTTTTCAAGCTTTTTGTGAGCCTTGCCAAGCTTCTCATGGGCTTCCTCTAGCTTCTCATGAGTTGCTTTGAGCTCATCAATGGCTTGCTTAAGGGCTTTTACCTACTTATTCAAGCTCTTGCATTCCCTTCTCTCAATGTCAAAGTGTTCTTTATCATCTTCTAGCATGTCAAATAATTCATCCTTAGTAGGTTCATCATCATCACTATCACTATCATTTTCATTTTCATGTTCATTATCATCAACATGTTCTTCATCACTTTCATCATCACAAGATTGTACCTTAGTGGTCTTAGCCATGAAGCATGATGAAGATTCGAAGAGAGAAGGCTTCTCATTGATAGCAATGCTTGCAAGAACCTTCTTCTTGGTGGTCTTGTGATCATCACTATCATCATCATCATCACTTGAGGAAGCATCACTATCCCAAGTGACTACATATGAACCACCCTTCTTCTTAAAGGCCATCTTGTCCTTCTTCTCTTTCTTTTCCTTCTTGTCCTTTTTCTTGTTCTTTTTGTTGTCATCATCATTGTCGCTATTGTATGGGCATTGAGCAACAAGATGATCTTTGCTTCCACACTTGAAGCACCTTCTTGACTCTTCTTTGTTCTTAGATGAAGACTTATTTCTTCTAGCACGGTAGCCCTTCTTCACCATGAACTTGCCAAATCTCTTGACAAATAGAGCCATCTTCTCATCATCCTATGAATCATCATCTTCACTTGATGTTTCTTGCTTGGCTTTTCCCTTGGATGATGTGGCTTTGAATACCACGCTCTTCTTCTTGTCATCCTTCTTTTCTTCTTTCTTCTCCCTCTTTTCTTCCTTCTCATCATCATCTCTATAAGCATCACCGGTCATGATATCTCCCAAGATTTGATTTGGTGTCATTGTATCCAAACCGGACCTCACTAAAATAGTGACCAATGTACCAAATCTTGAGGGTAAGCATCTCAAGAACTTATTTGAGAATTCCTTGTCCTCTATCTTCTCACCAAGTGCCTTGAGATCATTTACAATCACTTCCATCCGATGGAACATGTCTGGCACACTCTCATCTTCCTTCATCTTGAAACTAGCAAATTTATCCTTGAGAATGTATGCCTTTGCACCCTTGATTGCCTTGGTGCCCTCAAATGATTCTTCCAATTTCTTCCATGCCTCATGAGCTCTCTCAATGTTCTTGATTCGCTCAAATATTCTCTCATCCAAAGCATCATGGATGGCACTAAGAGCAATGTCATTATTTTGGAGTAGCAATTCTTCGGCGACGGTGGGAGCCTCTTCATCTTCTATCTCAATTTTTGTTTCTACTACCTTCCAAATCTTCTTATTGATTGACTTGATATATGTTATCATCTTAGCCTTCTAATAGGGATAATTTGTGCTATCAAATTGGGGTGGCTTCTTGGTGTTGTTGATTTGAGCCATTTTTACACCGAAGGTTGTTAGGCCTCAAATCACGGTGACCTCAGCTCCGATACCACTTGAAAGGTCCTAATGGCTAGAGGGGGTGAATAGCCTAATAAAAATTTCTACAACAACACTTAACAAATGGTTAGACAATTAAGAGGCAAAGCAAGTGTTGCGCTAGCCTACTCAAAATGCAAGCCACCTACCACAATTCTAGTTTAGATAGTATCTATTCACACAATAGCTATAACACTACCCTATGTTAATGTGCTCTCAAAAGCTAACTAAAGAGCCACACCAACCAACCAAGCAAGCTCTCACAACTAGCTACACTAAAGGGCTTGACAACTAGTTTGCGGTAATGTAAAAAGAGTGATCAAGAAGATTATACCGCCGTGTAGATGAAGAAACCAATCAATCACAAAGGATGAATAACAATGAAGACCAATCACCTCAGAATCAATGATGAACACAATGATTTTTACCGAGGTTCACTTGCTTGTCGGCAAACTAGTCCTCGTTGTGGTGATACACTCACTTGGAGGTTCACGCGCTAATTGGCTTCACACGCCAAACCCTCAATAGGGTGCCACACAACCAACACAAGATGAGGATCACACAAGCCACGAGCAATCCACTAGAGTACCTTTTGGCGCTCCACCGGGGAAAGGTCAAGAACCCCTCACAATCACCACGATCGGAGCCAGACATAATCACCACCCTCCGCTCAACGATCCTCACTACATCAAGCCATCTAAGTGGCAGCAACCACCAAGAGTAACAAGCGAAATCTGTAGCAAAACACGAACACCAAGTGCCTCTAGATGCAAACACTCAAGCAATGCACTTGGATTCACTCCCAATCTCACTATGATGATGAATCAATGATGGAGATGAGTGGGAGGGCTTTGGCTTAGCTCACAAGGTTGCTATGTCAATGAAAATGGCCAAAGATGTGAGCCATAGTCGGCCATGGGGCTTAAATAGAAGCCCCTACAAAATAGAGCCGTTATACCCCTTCACTGGGCACACTGCGCTCTGACCAGACGCTCCGGTCATACTGATCGGACCCTGGACCCAGCGTCTGGTCCACTGATTTATGTCACGTGTCACTCTGAGTTAAAACTAAATCGTCGGATGACAATGGCTAAATGCCGACTGGATGCTCCAGCAAAACTGACCAGACCTTGGAGCCTCAGCGTTCGGTCGAGTATAGTAAGGGTCCAAATCCATTTCTCCTCGACCGGACACGTCCGGTCCACCTCGACCGGACACAGCCTAGCATCCGGTGGAGCACCCTAGCTACTGTACCGCCAGGTCAGCGTGACCGGACGTAGGCAGTCAGCGTCCGGTGCATTTAGATCCATTGTCCGGTCACTGGATCGACACTGGCATCTCCTCTGTCTTCTTCACCCTTGCTCAATTGTGCTAACCACCAAGTGTATCACCTCATGCACATGTGTTAGCATATTTCTCAAGGCTCTTCCACAAGATGGAAGCTCTTGGGTGACGCCCAACCGGCTAGGAGCAAAGCTCCAAGAGTAAAAGATGCAAATCCAATTGGCTTGATAAAGAAATCAAGTGGTCAAGCTTGTCAAAGTGATTCTCTCACTCAATCCACTCTCCTTTCACTTAAAACCCTAGGGGAATCGAAGTTGGGAGCAAGGTAAAGAGGAGAGGGGAGTCTTGAATGCTTGGGAGCTCTTTTGGATAGAGGTAGGTCACAGTGAATGAGTGGGTAATAGTTAGAAGAGAGGAGAGAGCTATTTATACTCTTAGGCAAAATCTAACCGTTCAGATCTACGTCGGAAGTTCCAACACAAATCATCGAAACTTCTGGCGCCTACTAAAACACTATTCACACACGTAGATAGCTAGGCTAGCTTGGCTGAAGTGGAAACTCCCAGCAGTTGTCAGGACTTCCTACACCTAGGACTTTCAGCTCCCGTTGGGACTTCCGACGGCTAGCCAAGCCTGGCGACTAAGTCTAAGAGCGCTAGGACTCCTGGCGGGAGTCAGGACTTCCGACTGCCAGAACTTTCAGCAAACACCGGGACTTCCAACTATCAAAAGTCCACAACAAATATCTAGGTGTTCGTGAGGAGATTTAGTGTCACTCTTTTGATTTTATTTTTATGCTTAAGCAATCTATCTTCCTCAGACCACCTAAACTTGCATCCCTCTTTATAGTATGGTGAACCTAAAACCCAAAACAAGAAATGGAAACTTTGGAGATCGCTTTGAGTTCGTCTGCCTTATACTCTTGAAAATTTGAGGGACACCATTTCATCTTAGATCAACTATTTAAAACTTTTATGGGACTAAAGCTACAATATATCTGATTAAGATCTCATTAGTCCCTAATTTGGATGTCATCAATACACCAAAACCCACATAGGGGGCAAATGCACTTTCAATCTCCCCCTTTTTGGTAATTGATGACAACCAACTTAGGCTTTTATAATAGTGAAAGAATTTTAAAGCTTTTGAACCCCAAAATTTAAGGAGAGCTCCCCTTTAATGTATGCAATGAATTTGAATTTCAATGATGATCACATATACATCACTTGCATATATTAAGACAAAAACTCCCCCTAAATTTTACAATCCGTGGGGTGCAACAAGTGTGTGATCAAGTATATATCTATGAAAAAGAAATGCAATATGACATGTTATATTCACACATAAGTGAAAAGAAGATGATGGCCAAGATTACAAAGTAGAAACTTTAACCAACACATGGCCATAAAAAATATACCAATCATCAAACACATGTAAAGACAAGCACAATAGCTAATAAGATAGATAATAAGCATTACTTGTCCTACAATCACCCATCACACACAAATACATGTAGTTGTCCATCACTTAGTGCCACCATATGACATAGTTCATACAAGCCAAATAGTTTCAAAGTCACGAACGACAAACTAACTTATTACATGAGGATCAAAGCCTAACACTCCCCCTTTGTCAACAAGTGACAAAAGGGGTAGGCCACGTGAAAGAACCAACTACTCAATGTCATAGTCCTTATCGTCATCATAGTCACCACCACCATCATCGTCGTTGTCGTCGTCATCACCTTCTTCGTGGTACTCCTCATCATCCGGACCAACGGTTTGCTTGCCATGGCGATGAGGCTGATCGAATGACTCACCATAGTACTCCTTGCAAGCCTCATCATAGAGCTCAAAAGGATCACAAAGTGGCTCCAAGTTCCAAGGCGGTGCGGAGTGAATGCCAAGCTTTTGCTCAATCCGATGCATCCTCAGAAGCATCTCTTGCTCATGCTTAGCACTGGCACAGCATGCCCCAAACATATACTTCATGAAGAACTTGAACTTGCTGGGGGGCTTACCACCGGAGGAGGAGGAGGACTGAGGCTCCTCACTATGAGCATGGTAGGAGCACGAAGCTCACGGTGGAGAAGCACGAGAGGTGGAACCCAAAGCACCTTTGCCTTTGCCTTTGGCAGCTTCTTCCAACTCTTTCTTTGCCTAAAGGGACAACCTGTTGGAATCTTTGAGCACTCGATGAGGAGCATCTATAGGGAAGCTTAGGCCTAACACTTGCTCAATGATATGCATGATATAGGGAGCATAAGGGAAGTGCCTCACCACATCCTCACTAGCCTAGAAAATCTTGTCCCAAATGTAGCGACTGATGGAGAACTTGGTGAACTCATCACTGAAGCAGTCAAGCACAACTTGTGAGTCATCACGTAGATGAGTAGAGTCACCGCTTTTGGGATACAATATTTGGTGAAGAATGTTGTTCAGCACATAGTAGTACGGCTTCAACCAAACTGTCTGACCAGCAGCACGGTGACCCTTCAAGTACATGTACTGATACTCATCCATAGCAAGAGGTGAAATCTTAGAAATGGTGGTGGACCAATTATCCTTGCGATCCAAACCAAGAAGACGAGCAAAAGTAGGAAAATCAACCTTGTAGTGCTTCCCTTCGGTGCTCCACTAAATGACATGAGTGTTGCCGGTAGTGTCTAGGTGATAGGAGGCATAGAACTAATAAATCAACTCATTGTTCCATGGCTTGCGGAAATCCATCAACTGCTCAAGCCCCATCCTCTTTAGATCATGGACAAGTTGCTTGATCTCAAGCTCAGGCATCTGACCAAGAAAGTAAGTATCGATAGACTTCATCTAAATCACTGGAGGCTCTCACTTTTGGATGTAGCGGAGGTAGACCAAATGAAGATAGAAATCAAAGTGAAAAGGGTGCTAGAACCTATACTCGATCCTCAAGTCTTTGTTCTCATCATAAAGAGATCGGGCACACTGACGATGAATTTTAAACACCTTGTGATGATAGTCAATCATCAAATGCGGGGTGTAACCGCCAGCTTGATTTGGAGTGCGCTGAGGTTCCTAGATGATGGTAGAGGACCTTGGAAGGGAACCAGATGGCTGACCCTGAAGTAACCTAGACTAGAGGGTGGGGTCATAGTACACACATCATCAGAAATGGTCCTGCCAACTTGATCGAGGGCTTCCTCAGCAAGATCAACAATAGGCACATCTCTAAGGCTTGGTACAAACTCCCTAGCTATGGCACCAACCAATGGAGGTGGACCTTGGGTGCCATGGCCACGTGCGCCCCTACCACATCCACAAGAACTACCACCATCACGAGGATAGGTAGCCTTGGTATGTCTCGACGGCTTGGAGGTGTCGGCGAGGTCTTGATTCTTCTTGGAATGCTTCTCCTGATGGCGGGGTGGATTGTCATCGCTACCGGAAGCCATGGCTACAAGAAAAGCAAAACAAAACCAAGAACCAAGGCAAAGAGTAGTGAACGAACATCTAGAAATGGAGAAACATGAATGGATTTGCAACCATAGAGTTAGGACCTCCAGTGGGTGCCAAGACTTCTGATGCATAGGGTGGTGAATCCATTCATGGGACTTCGAATCTAGACACACACCCATACAAGGAAGGTAGAGGAGGAGAGAGGGAAGAAGAATAGAAGAAAAATCCAAGGTACATTGAGGATTAGGGTTAGCCATGGAGGTTGTACCTTGAGAGAGTGGAAGAAGATGAACGGTGCAATCCACAACATGAGCAACGTCTACAATCAAATTGACGGCCACCACACCACTAAGGGGACTCCAAATGCCAATGAAGTCACCGGAGCCAAGAGATGATGAAGTGGAGAAGTGACGAGCTCAGTTGATTACACTGGTCATGGGGTGACCGGACATGTCCTAATGGAGGCGGGGATCCCGATCTTCCGTCAGGTGATGGTAACTATCGTTGTGGCGGAGAATGACACACCGATCCGGCTTCAGATCAAAAGATCGAACCCTGCAATCTTAGCACCACAGCTCCTCTGGTTATCAACCAAGTCACGGACCAGGTTGACCTTGCCAACAAGGCTAATCCCTACCTGTGCAACGAAGAACACAAGCAAGAACAAGAAAGAACGCAACCTAATTGCAGATGAAAGATTAATCTCACGAGTTGGGGTCTCACAAACCGAAGAACGGCGAAACCGTTTCTTGACAGAATAATCTAAGCAAAACCCAAAACCTAATGACGGTGGCGGCGTATGATTATAAAGGTCTTAGGGTCGTCGCCTACCCTGGACACGCCCCCTAATGGGCCCAAACACGATACACGGCCCAACGGACCAAAAGAAAGGTGTCGCAGCACCCTGGCAGATTCTAGACGCTAACTTGTTTTGACGATTTCCATTGATTCTGAAGAGCTTTTGATATGAAACCACTTGGATTGGCTTCCTTATCAAATTATCTTTCCATCCATATGTGGATCATCGAAAACGGAGTCCGGATGCGTCCTGGGTGACCAGTTTAAGGCAGACTGGTCCTGAATTCCGAGGCAGACTCGAACTTGAGTTGTTTTGGGCCTCCACCTCGGGGATTCGAACCGAATTAGCCTCAGGCCTCCTTCTTGACTTGGACACCCTTGCTGGCCTCCCTCCCCTCTATCCCATGTGCCAAACATGGTCATATGCATGGGTGTCATGTCCTCATCATCCTCCCCTTCTTGATGAAAAGCCATCCTCGGCGTCGATTGTGCTTGAAACTGATCCTGCACAACATAAAGGAGAACGGGGTTGCGAGGACAAAGAAAACTGAAATAATTGTGAGAAGGAACATGACCATATTTCCAAGTTTCTAGCATGTCATCTCGCATAAAAATTTCAGCAAGCATGTAGACTCCATGATCCGAATGCACACAATGTATGCCAACACTATCCTGCAAAAGATTAGAACTAACCAAAGATAATGCAAGAATAGATGGTCGAGCAGACATAGGTAGCAACCAACAATGCTCCCCTTCTTGGAAGTGAACTTGTTTCTTTAAGGAACATGAGAAAATGTTTGTATTATTATGGCTGCCCTCTAAACGATCATAATCTTGTACAACAAAAGGAGAATTCATATTATTACGAATGTATACTCGATGTATCATATATTGTCCCTTGTTGTTATATCTGCCAATAATATGATATGTGTGTTTAGAAAACCAAGGCAAATCAGCATATTTAAAAAGGCTCTCTTCCAAACAATCTAGGTTACACAAAACATCAAATTCAATGTAACCCAAAGTATGTAAAGAAGACAACAGTTTGAGCTCATCAGTTTTAGTAGCAATATGAATAACATGTTTATTTTCAGCACAAATGGTTGGTTCCAAAACATGTAAAACTAAAGCATCATCAACCAATTCATCTTTATCACGAGGAACATCAAGCAAATTTAGATTGGACAAAGATAAATCAAGAGAGGGTTCCACTAACAATTGCTCTATAATAGCATGATTTGTGGAAAGATTTAGTACATTAAGACAATTTTCACCTTCCGTAAATGTAGCACCATGAGCATTACCTATGTTCTCAGTAGGAGTAATAGGCGCATTGTGAAGTGTTGGTTCTGAATTTGCATATGAGGTTGTGAGCTCCTCATTTTCTTCCATTTCATCCTCTCGCTTATGTACATTATCCTGCAGAAGGTTAGTCATAGCAAGAGGAATAACAATAGACTCTTCCTCTAAATGGTGCACCTCATCAAATAAAGTCAAAACAGGAGGTGGATTAACAAAGGTTTCTCGCATAAGGAGTTTCATATCATTTCAAGTTTGAGGTTTATTAGAAGGATCTAAAGACTCCCACCAAGATAAAGCAGAATGTCGCAAAACACTAGCTGCATTTTTTACCTTCCTCCTTGGACACATAAAGCGAGTAGCAAATATGCTATGGCAATTTCCCACTCCATGTACTCATCAGCACCTATACCATCATAAGTCGGTGGATACGAACAACCTGTCATTGTTAGAAGACAGCAAAAGATAATACAAAAATATTATCCCTATCAAATGACTACGTGGTTGCAGTGGTGTCACTTTTGACAGCAAGTGGAAGCGTCTTACCAAGCTCTTACATAGTTCTTACCAACACAAGCAGTGGACGGTACAACTGGTGGCTAGTACGTGATACCTGTGAGGGTGTGACACCAAGATTGCAAGGGTCTTTTTCTGTACCGATCTGAAGTATATGTGGAGCTTGGGAGGCACGCAAAAGAACAAATATGTATATGTGGCACACAAGTCAGTGACAGACAGCAATATTGAATAAATGTCCAGAGCACTTGTCCTAGTTGCTGGCCTATACGTGTTCCTATCACCAGTTGTGATAAACAAGAGAGGAAACAAGGATGAAAGAAAACAAGTATCAAAGGTAGCAACGAATGTGAACAAGGCAAAAGGTATCACAAACAATAGAGCTATTGAGTGTTCCTTATGTGCTCCTTTTCGATATCTTCTATTCTCTTTTACTATTTTTTTCTTTTATTTTTTGTCCAATCTTTTTTTCTTGCTTTTGCTCTTTTGATATTTTTTCTCAGCAAGGAGCACACAAGAATAAACCGCAAAAAAATTGAGCTCAATTGAATAAAAGATGTGGCCTATAGAAAATTAGAACTGTGCTCTAAAAAGCATACCAAAACTTGTGGGCCCAGAAACTCAATTTTCCTAATCGAATTTCGCAAATCTAATTTTTTTGAACCCAGCAAAGCTGGGATGAAATAGATCTAAAATTTCCTGTCGTTCTCCGTAGATATAAAATTTTCCCCACTTTGAGTTCGGATGCAAAAGTTATGACTGTTTTAAGGAAGCTGCTCGAATCAGGGTTTTAGTGGACACAAGATGCAAACCGATGGTGATACGGAATAGCGGCGGGTGGAGGGATCAACACAAACTAGAAAAGAACACAATCTAAACCAGCAACAAGACTTTCACCTAGGACACAAACTCAACAAAGCGGACTCTGAAACTGAATCATGCAAAGGCTATGGCACGGATGGTTATAGGATAAGAAACAAATATGGCATTGGACTATGGGATAAAAGCAAAAACACTCGAACTAAGGGTAAGATACGAACTTGATGGTATACCTGAAGCTCTGATTACCACTTAATGGAGACAGGGATCCCGATCTTCCGTCAGGTGATGGTAACTATCGTTGTGGCGGAGAATGACACACCGATCCGGCTTCAAATCGAAAGATCGAACCCTGCAATCTTAGCACCACAGCTCCTCTGGTTATCAACCAAGTCACAGACCAGGTTGACCTCGCCAACAAGGCTAATCCCTGCCTATGCAATGAAGAACACAAGCAAGAACAAGAAAGAACGCAACCTAATTGCAGATGAAAGATTAATCTCACGAGTTAGGGTCTCACAAACCGAAGAACGGCGAAACTGTTTCTTGATAGAATAATCTAAGCAAAACCCAAAACCTAATGACGGTGGCGGCGTATGATTATAAAGGTCTTAGGGTCGTCGCCTACCCTAGACACGCCCCCTAATGGGCACAAACACGATACATGGCCCAATGGACCAAAAGAAAGGTGTCACAGCACCCTGGCAGATTCTGGACGCTGACTTGTTTTAACGATTCCCATTGATTCCGAAGAGCTTTTGACGTAAAACCACTTGGATTGGCTTCCTTATCAAATTATCTTTCCATCCATAAGTGGATTATCGAAAACGGAGTCTGGATAGAGACTATATAAACTAGAATTATGGTAGGTGGCTTGCATTTTTAGTAGGCTAGCGCAACCTTCGATGTCAAAATGGCTCAAATCAACAAAGCTATTAACCCCCCCCCCTCTAGCCATTAGGACCTTTCAAGTGGTATCGGAGCCATGGTCACCGTGATTTGAGGCTTAACAACCTTCGATGTCAAAATGGCTCAAATCAACAACACCAAGAAGTCACTCCAATTTGATGGCTCCAACTATCCCTATTGGAAGGCTAAGATGACAATATATATCAAGTCAATTAATAGGAAGGTTTGGAAGGCGGTGGAGACCAAGATTGAGATTGATGATGAAGAGGCTCCTACCGCTGCTGAAGAGATGCTACTCCAAAACAATGACATTGCTCTTTGTGCCATTCATGATGCTTTGGATGAGAGAACATTTGAGCAAATCAAGAACATTGAGAGAGCTCATGAGGCATGGAAGAAGTTGGTGGAATCATTTGAGGGCATTCAAGCCGTGAAGGGTGCAAAGGCATACATTCTCAAGGAGAAGTTTACAAGCTTCAAGATGAAGGAGAATGAGAGTGTGCTAGAGATGTTCCATAGGCTTCAAGTGCTTATCAATGATCTCAAAGCACTTGGAGAAGAGGTGAAGGACAAGGACTTCTCCCACAAGTTCTTGAGATGCTTACCCTCAAGATTTGGCACATTGGTCACTATTCTAGTAAGGAGTGGTTTGGACACCATGACACTAAACTAAGTGTTGGGAGATATAATGACCGATGACACATATAGAGATGATGATGAGAATGAAGAAAAGAAGAAGAAGAAAGATGACAAGAAGGATGACAAGAAGAAGATTGTGGCATTCAAGGCCACATCATCCAAGGGCAAGGCAAAGCAAGATACATCAAGTGAAGATGATGGTTCATGGGATGATGATGATGATGAGAAGATGACTCTCTTTGTTAAGAGATTTGGCAAGTTCATGATGAAGAAGGGCTACCATGCTAGAACAAAGAAGTCTTCCTCCAAGAACAAGGAAGAGTCAAGAAGATGCTTCAATTGCGGAAGTAAAGATCATCTTATTGCTCAATACCCATACAATAGTGACAATGATGATGACAAGAAGAACAAGAAGAAGGACAAGAAGGAAAAGAAAGAAAAGAAGGATAAAATGACCTTCAAGAAGAAGAAGAAGAAGAAGGGTGGTTCATATGTGGTCACTTGGGATAGTGATGCTTCCTCAAGTGATGATGATGATAGTGATGATGACAAGACCACCAAGAAGAAGGCACTTGCAAGCATTGCTATCAATGAGAAGCCTTCTCTCTTCGACACTCCATCATGCTTCATGGCTAAGGCCACTAAGGTATAAACTTGTGATGATGGAAGTGATGAGGAACATGATAATAAAAATGAAAGTGATAGTGATGATGATGAACCAACTAAGGATGAACTACTTGACATGCTAGATGATGCTAAAGAACACTTTGACATTAAGAGAAGGGAATGCAAAAGCTTGTGTAAGGAACTAAAAGCCCTTAAGCAAGCCTTTGATGAGTTCAATTCATCTCATGAGAGGCTAGAGGAAGCCCATAAGAAGCTTGTCAAGGCTCACAAGAAGCTTGAAAAGGCTCATTCCTCTTTGCTTGATGAGCAAAATAAGAAGAAGCATGTTGAGACATGTAATGTAGGCTTAACTTGTGACTTAATTGATGAATCATTCTATAAGCCTATCATTGTTGCTCCCACTAACCCTTCTTGTAGCACTTCCACTTCCACCTCATCTAGTATTGATGGTGTCACATATGATGCCTCACTAATGGTTGAGAATGAGACCCTCAAGAAGGAGGTCAATGAGCTCACTCATACCTTGGCTAAGGCCTATGGTGGTGAGGATTGCTTGCTTATGTGCTTGGGTAGCCAAAGAGCTTCTCTCTACAAAGAAGGATTGGGCTATACCCCCAAGAAAGGCAAGACAACCTTTGCTCCTCACAAGACTAGCTTTGTGAAGAACAATGGTCAGTTTTGCACTAGTTTCAAGTAAGTTGGTCATGTAGAGTAAAAGTGTATGAACAAGAAGTCACAAGCTAATGTATCCTCCATTAAGCTTGATTCTTTTTATGTGCTTACCAAGGGTGCAAATGGTGTAAAGGCTAAGTTTATTGGTACACCATGGTTGGGCTCAAAGAAAAAAGTCATTTGGGTGATAAAGAGCTTGGTCACTAACCTTCAAGGACCCAAGCAAGTTTGGGTACCTAAAAAGAATTGATCTTCTTCTATAGGTCAATTACAAAGCCGGAGGAAGGCATTGTGTTCTTGATAGTGGGTGCACTCAACACATGACCGATGATGCAAAAATGTTCAACTCAATCAATACCGATGGCAATGATGGTTATGATAGTATCACATTTGGTGATAATGGCAAACGCAATGTCAAAAGGCTTGGTAAGATTGCAATATCCAATGATATGAGCATATCCAATGTGTTGCTAGTAGAGAGCTTAAACTTCAATTTGCTATCCGTGGCTCAATTGTGTGATCTTAGATTCAAATGCATATTTGGGGTAGATGATGTAGTGATAATAAGTGTAGATGGCTCTAACTTGATCTTCAAGGGCTTTAGATATGAGAATCTATACTTGGTTGATTTCAATACTAGTGAAGCTCAATTATCTACATGTTTGTTCACTAAGTCTAGCATGGGTTGGTTATGGCATAGAAGGCTTGGTCATGTTGGAATGAAACAATTGAATAGATTGGTCAAGCATAACTTGGTTAAAGGCTTAAAAGATGTAGTGTTTAAGAAAGATAAGCTTTGTAGCATAGAGTTGTTGCACATGGATTTGTTTGGGCCAACACAATACACTAGCATCGGTGGAAATAAATATGGCTTTGTGATAGTGGATGATTATACTAGATACACTTGGGTATTCTTTCTTGTGGACAAAAGTGATGTGTTTGCAATATTCAAATCATTTGTCAAGGGCATTCACAATGAGTTTGATACAACCATCAATAGAGTTAGAAGTGACAATGGTAGTGAGTTCAAGAACACTAGAATTGATAAGTTGTGTGATGAATTTGGAATTAGACATCAATTCTCGGCCAAGTACACTCCACAATCAAATGGCCTTGTTGAGAGGAAGAATAAAACACTCATTGATATGACAAGGTCTATGCTTAGTGAGTACAATGTGAGTCAATCTTTTTGAAGCGAAGCTATCAACACGGCTTGCTATTGTAGCAACCGCCTGTATTGTCATCCATTAAAAGAGAAGATACCATATGAGCTCTTGAATGGTAGAAAGCCCAACATTACATATTTTCGTGTCTTTGGTTGCAAATGCTATATCTTAAAGAAAGGCACTAGGTTGGGCAAGTTTGACAAGAAATATGATGAATGATTCCTACTTGGTTATTCCACTACAAGCAAAGCATATAGAGTTTGGAATTTGGATAGTGATACTCTTGAGGAAGTTCATGATGTTGCATTGGATGAAACCAAGGGTTCACAAGAAGAGAATGAGAACTTGGAAGATGTTAGAGGCATTCAATTTTCAAATGTCATGAAGAACATGGATGTTGGTGAATTGAGGCCTAGGTGAATGAATGATGATGAAGATGATCAAGTGCAAGTGCTCTCTAACTCAAATGTGCAAGATGATACAAATCAAGCTAGTACAAGTGGTTCTCATGATTATGAACAAGATCAAGTGGCTAGTGCATCATCTTAATCCAATGATCAAGCAAGTGCAAGCAATCAAGTTCCAATACTTCAACCAACCAATATTGCAAGGGATCATCCTTTGGATACTATCATTGGTGATATTTCAAGAGGTCTGCAAACTAGATCAAGATTAGCTTCATTTTGTGAGCATTTCTCATTTGTGTCATCCATTGAACCAAAGAAGATAGATGAAGCATTGAAGGATGTTGATTGGGTAAATGCTATGCATGAAGATCACTTGTTTTATGGTCATTAAAGAAGCAAAATAGTGTTGCATTATCAACCACCGAAGCCGAATACATATTTGCTGGTAGTTGTTGTGTACAAATACTCTAGATGAAGGCCACCTTGAATGACTTTGGAATCAAGTTCAAGAAAGTGCCATTGCTATGTGACAATGAGAGTGCAATCAAGTTAACCAACAATCCGGTTCAACATGCAAGAACAAAGCACATTGATGTCCGCCACCATTTCATAAGAGATCACTGACAAAAATGGGACATTTGCATTGAGAGTGTAAGCACCAAAGATCAACTTGTTGATATATTTACCAAGCTGTTAGATGAGAAAAGGTTTTGTAAGCTAAGGAATGAGTTGAACATATTGGATTTCTCAAATATGTGTTGATGCACCACCCCACTTATATGACATGCCTCTCCTTCGAGCAATCCAAGGTAAAAGTTGATTGGCATGGCATACATCCTTGCTAAGGACATGTTTAGTTCATTTAGTCATTTTTCACATTTAATAGGTTCATTCATGAAAACCAAATGATTTTGATGTTTGTATGGTACCACTATTACTTCTATGCTTAATTTGGTCTAGTGGTAGCATATGACATATTTGTGGGCTTGTAAACCTAGTGTTTGATCTAGAAAATGAGCTATAAGTATTTACCTCAACATGGTACAAGATAACCCTTATTTGAAGGTGTGAAGAAGCTTGTCCTTGGATCAAACCTAGTTAAATATCTTTGGCAAATAATCTAGATTGAACCAAATTTGGAAAAATGATCCTCACCCCATTGATTGACATTGATAATCTCAACCTATTTAAAATTAAACCTTTGTGGTCATTGATGACAAAGGGGGAGAGATAGTGTACAAAGACAATACAAAGATAGTGAGAAGATAACAAAGGGGGAGAAATTGACATAGGGAGAGAGATATGACAAAGAAAGGGATCAATTAAAATTTTAAGCACACAAGTAGGGGGAGCAAGCTCTTAAATTTGTATGGTGCACTTGAATATGCATTTCATATGTTTGCTTGCATGGCACAAGTTTTTAATTTCAATATTCATGCGTGTGTGGTGTATGCTAGTTGTAGGTTTGAATGATGAAATGAAAAACTAGCATGCTTAGGTTAAGTAACTAGACTCATGCTCACATTATGAAAACTAGATCCTTACTTCTAATGTTGATCTCATAGGGTATTCTAGTTTTGTGTATGTCTAGTTACTAATGGTGCTAAGGATGGTATATTGGTGCACTCCGATTGGTATCATGCTTCAAAGGTCCATCTTTTATACCTTAGCATCATTTGGTAGACATTGTCTCCTATATTTCCTATCTAAGCATATGTGCAAGCTACAATCCAAACTCTTAGCACATATGTAGGGGGAGCAATTGCTACCATATGGGATTCATGAAACTTGTCCATATCCTTTTACACATGGTAAATATGCTTGGGCAGGCAACATGGATTCAATTTAATTTCAATTCATATCTTTGTGTAAGGGTTGTCATCAATTACCAAAAATGGGGAGATTGAAAGCTCTAGTTTAGTTTTGGTGAATTGATAAAACCCAAAGTGCTAACCTAGTTTATCAAAGTAACTATGAGATAGGTAGCACTACTCCAAGTGATGAAGCAAAGAAAGATCATGACATGATGATGGTGATGGCATGGTGATGATCAAGTGCTTGGACTTAGAAAAGAAGTAAGAGAAAATGAAAAAGCTCAAGGCAAATGTGAACTTGATAGGAGCTTTTTAGTTTAGTGATCGAGACACTTAGCGAGTGTGATCACATTTAGGATCGATAGTTGTACTATTAAGAGGGGTGAAACTCGTATCAAAATGCGGTTATCAAAGTGCCACTAGATGTTCTAACTCATTGCATATGCATTTAGGATCTAGTGGAGTGCTAACACCCTTAAAACATTTGTGAAAATATGCTAACACATGTGCACAAGGTGATACATGAAGGGACCGTGACGCCTAAGAGGGGGGCGAATTAGGCAACTTAAACTTCTAACTCCAAAACTATGGCCTCTTTTTCTAACTCTAGCAAAACCTATGCAATAGATGAACTATCTAACTGTGCAACTACGGTTTTGCTAGTGAGTTGCTATCTCTACCGCAAACGTAGTAAAGTAATCAATGTAAATGTAGAAGCTAAAGAGCAAGGTAGAGATATGTAAACTCCCGTCGACGACTCTGGTATTTTTACCGAGGTATCGAGAAGTGCGCAAGCTTCCCCCTAGTCCTCGTTGGAGCCCCTCGCAAGGAATCCCTCGCAAGGGCCAAGCTCCCGGTCGGGTAACTCCGTGGATAGCCTCGGGCCTTCCCCACGCACAAGTGGGTCTCCGACGTGCCTTCCGACAAGCCTCTCCTGGATGCTCCCCACCATCTTCACTATCAAGCTTCTGGCCGAAATGCTGCGGGCCTTGTTCCCTCCGGTACACGGTGGCGGCCACACCACAAACACGGTTGATGTGATCTCGCAAGACTTCAAGCCCCTTCGATGTACAACAATGGTGCTCGTAAGCACCGAGTGGTAAGAGGTATGCAAACCTCACTAAACACTAGGCCTAAACCTAGAGCAAGCGCATGAGCGGTGGTCTAATCAACCTAAGCACTTCGCAAAGCACCTACGCTAATCACCTAATGAATCACTAAGCTCTATGCAAGTGGAGATCACTAAAATGGTGTATCAACACCCTTGGTATGTTTCCTCAGCTCCACTTTGCTCAAATGGCCGGTTGGGGGTTGTATTTATAAGCCCCATGGAGAAAGTAGCCGTTGGGGTCGAATTCCAACAAAACTGCTACTGACCGGACGCTGAATCGTCCTGACCAGATGCGTCCGGTCGTCCTAACCATTGAGCCGGCAATATACTGATCAGACGCTAGCCAGCGTCCGGTTGCCTACCATAGGACGCGTCCGGTCATAGATTTGCCGCTCTAGAACCTTACTATACTCGATCGGACACTGCTGTCCTGCATCCGGTCGGTTGCCGCCAGCATCTGGTCTAGTGTCCGGTCGCCTATCTGCCGAGTCCTCTACCCAGCGTTCGGTCGCTTTTCCAGCGTCCAGTCACCTCAGTGAGCTCGTTTCTTCGTGATCTTGCGTACGGTTTGGTTCCAATCTTCGTGCTTGGACTTTGCTTGATATCTTGGGTCTTCTCTTGTGCTTCTAAGGTCTTTCTTAAGGTGTTGATCATCGGATCACCACGTCGCCTTCGTCCAAGTCACGTCTTGCACCCTATTGAACTGCAAAACAAACACTTGCAAATTTATTAGTCCAATTTGGTTGTGTTGGTCATCAAACATCACAATCCAAAGTAAATGGGCCAAGGATCCATTTTCCTTACAATCTCCCCCTTTTTGGTGATTGATGCCAACACGACCAAAGCAAGCAAATAATAAGAATTTGGAAGTTAAAAACTACCTACTTGCTAGGATGCAATGCAAAGGGCAAGTTTATTTGATACATAAAGATACCAATTGAAACTTTACTTAAAAGCTTGTCTTGCCCTTGCAAATGTCCCCATGTGATATTATGGATTAAAGCCTATCTTTCTAAAAAAATTTCCATTACTTAGACTAATCCATAATTCACTTTCCTCCCTTTCTTGGACCATTACTACTTGTAACTAAATGCTTGTCTTTGGTCCTTCAAATTCTCCCCCTTTGACATCAAACACTCAAAAAGGAATACATTAGTAGCACAAGGGAGGGTCAAACTTTGTGAACCAAATGAAGGATTTGATTAGCATGGAATAGGTCACAAAACTTGACTATCACATTATATAGACTAAGCTCCCCCTAAATTTATGCATACATATAATAAAAAGCAAAGCATATGCATAATTAGCAATTTATTGCACAAGAGAGGTTAATCTATATAATGCATGGAGAAAGCAAATAAATATCAAAGAGAGATCAACATGGTGATATCGGTTTAGAAATACCACATCTAAAAATCAATTTGATTTCTACCAATTGAAGTATAATGCTTTCCTCCGGGGACTCCATTTTCCTTGCAATGAGACTACTACACACAAGATAAGCTTGAAAAGGTGTTAGTCTCAAAGCATCCAACTTGTAGATTAAGCTCCCCCTAAATTTGTGCACACAAGTGTTGAATACTTATAAAATTTGTGCACATTGATTTAAGTATCAAAATACCATTTGAAAGATGATATTTTGGAGAGATTATCTACAATTTGGACTTTGGCACATATTAGATAAATAATTGTAAAACAAGCTACGTGCCGTGCTCCTAAACAATTTTAAACCATGTAGGTTTGCTCCAAGAGTTGATAATGAAACTGAGCAAGCCTACCATATGATATACCTATTGAATGCATGACAAAAGTTTTAAGCATGTAAATGCAAACATAGGCATGAAGGATAACTAGATGCTTTAAGAGTATATCAATTGAAAAACAATACCAATTGAAATGAAAACTAATTGAAAGTAATGACATCTAGTTACCTAACATGGGAAGAGGAATTTGGGTCCATAGTATTCACTAACCCACTAGGCAATGACTTTGACCATCATGATGCACCCCATGAAATGCACCCAAACTTTGCTAAGTCTCCAAATTCCCCGAAGTCCGATGGACTTCTCACTTCCCTTTCGGGATCCAAACCTTCTTGGTGCTCTTCATGTTTGAAATGATTTCCTTTGGCACCTAAAAGCGTTTGACCCCATAGTTGGCTTACTTGTTCACCTTGATGGCCACCACCTTGTCATTTTTCTTCTTCTTCAAGAGATAAGGTATGGAGGCCTTCTTGTCCACCTTGTTGGTGTAGGTGTTGGAGAGCTTGCTTGTTTGCTTTTTCTCCTTCTTCTTTGCTCCTCCCCCATTCTTCACCTTGCACTCATAGGACTTGTGACCTTCCTTGTGGCACACGTAACAAACCACGGTTTGTCCTTCATCAAGCTTCTTCACTCCCTTGATGGTGTTATCTTGATGAAGTTGGGTTTGCTTCGCCTTGCCTTTCACTTGAGTCAAGTCCTTGGTGAGGCGAGCTACTTCTTGCTTGAGTTGCTCATTCTCCTTTGCAACCTCTTGTGTCCATGTATCTACAACAACTTTCTCAACACAAACTTGGTTGCACAAAGGTGAGTCTAAACATAAATCATTACAAGAAGTAGAGGCATCCTTTTTAGACATGTTAAAGATAGAACTTTTCTTTTTAGATGCCTTGGTGGGGGTTGTGCTAACGGCTTCAAGATTAGCAACTTTATTAGTTAGCTCATCACAATGTTTGCACATGGTTTCCATTTTAGCAAGCAAACTATTATATGCTTCTTGTGAGCTAGCTAACTTTTCTTTTAATTTTTCATTTTTCTTTAAGAGTTGCTCATCATTGATTGTGCATGCATTTGTTGTTGCACTAGTCTCAAGTTTCTCAATTTTAGTAGATAGTTCAACATTGAAATTAGCAAAGTTCTCATATTGTTCAAGCAAGATTTTGTATGCTTTTTGTGAACTATCTAACTTTTCTTTTAAACTTTTGAGCTTCTTTTGTTGACTAGTGTATGCTTTAGCATAATTAAGATTTTCTTGCACAAGTTCATGATAAGAAGGCATATCATCATCACTATCACTCTCACTAGAGGAAGAGCTTTTGTTACCTCGTGCCATAAGGCACACATGAGAAGAGCTTGATGATGAGTGCTTGCGGCCTTGCCTCTTGTGATGGGGTTCTTCTTCACTTGAAGAATCATCCCATGATCTTATTGATGTGAGGGCTTGGTTCTTGCATGCCTTCTTCTTTGTCTTGGGTGTAGGCTTGTTTGGACAAACTTCCACAAAGTGCCCCAACTCGCCACATCTATAGCATCCTCTCTTTCTTTGCTCGCTTCTTTGATTAGTGAAAACGAGGTCTTGAATTTGGATGGGCGCACCCTTGACATTGAGCCTTACGATCATCTTCTCCACCTTTTTGATAAGTTTAATTGATTCTTCATCAAGGTCAGAGGTGGAGGAGGAAGATTGATCATCATCACTTGATTCTTGTTCATCATCATCATCATCCTCATCTTCTTCTTCACTTGAGGAGCTTGAGCTTGAGCTTGACTCAACTTTCTTGCCCTTTATCTTTTTCTTCTCGCTACAAGCGAGAGCTTTGCCTTTGCTTGATGAAGATGCTTCTCCTTGACCCATTTTACATGACATTTCAAATGCCACTAGCTTGCCAATGACAATGCCTGGGGCCATGGTGCTCAAGTTCTCCATGTTGTGAAGGATGGTGATGATGCTTGCATATTTCTTTTGTGGTAGAACGGAGATGATCTTCCTCACGATGTCCGCATCATCTAGCTTTAATAATCCTATTGAATGGAGCTCATTGATAATTAGATTCAATCGAGAATACATATCACGAACAAGCTCATCATCATTCATAGCAAAGAAATCGTAATTTTCCTTAGCTAGACAATGTTTTTGCTCACGAACATTACTTGTGCTATCATGGAGCTCTTGGAGTTTTAACCAAATTTCATGTGCCGTATTTAAGGTGAACACTTGGTTAAACACATCCATGCTAAATGATTCAAACAAGCAATTCTTAGCTCTAGCATTAAAATGCATTTCTTTTTCGTCACTCTTTGTGGGCTTTTCGGGATTCTTAATGGGTTTCATCCCGTCACGAGTGACTCTCCATACCCCTAAATCAACAGCCTCAAGGTGGCAAGCCATTCTAGCCTTATAGTAGAGGAAGTTAGTGCTATCAAATTATGGAGGCCTAGCGGTATCCATCCCAACCACTCTACAATAGCGTCGGCTCAATGGCGGTTAAGCCAAAGGTCCAAAAATGAGCCAACCGGCTCTGATACCAATTGAAGGGACCGTGACGCCTAAGAGGGGGGTGAATTAGGCAACTTAAACTTCTAACTCCAAAACTATGGCCTCTTTTTCTAACTCTAGCAAAACCTATGCAATAGATGAACTATCTAACTGTGCAACCATGGTTTTGCTAGTGAGTTGCTATCTCTACTGCAAACGTAGTAAAGTAATCAATGTAAATGCGGAAGCTAAAGAGCAAGGTAGAGATATGCAAACTCCCGTTGATGACTTCGGTATTTTTACCGAGGTATCAAGAAGCACGCAAGCTTCCCCTAGTCCTCGTTGGAGCCCCTCGCAATGAATCCCTCACAAGGGCCAAGCTCCTGATCGGGTAACTCCGTGGATAGCCTCGGGCCTTCCCCACACGTAAGTGGGTCTCTGACGTGCCTTCCGGCAAGCCTCTCCCGAATGCTCCCCGCCGTCTTCACTATCAAGCTTCCGGCTGAAACGCCGCGGGCCTTGTTCCCTCCGGTACACAGTGGTGGCCACACCACAAACGTGGTTGGTGTGATCTCGCAAGACTTCAAGCCCCTCCGATGTACAACAATGGTGCTCGCAAGCACCGAGTGGTAGGAGGTATGCAAACCTCACTAAACACTAGGCCTAAAATTAGAGCAAGCGCATGAGCGGTGGTCTAATCAACCTAAGCACTTCGCAAAGCACCTACGCTAATCACCTAATGAATCACTAAGCTCTATGCAAGTGGAGATCACTAAAATGGTGTATCAACACCCTTGGTATGTTTCCTTAGGTCCACTTTGCTCAAATGGCTAGTTGGGGGTTGTATTTATAAGCCCCACGGAGAAAGTAGCCGTTGGGGTCGAATTCCCGCGAAACTGCTACTGACCAGACGCTGAATCATCCTGACCGGACGCGTCCGGTCGTCCCGATCGTTGAGCCGACAATATACTGATCGGACGTTGGCCAGCGTCCGATCGCCTACCATCGGACACGTCCGGTCGTAGATTTGCCACTCTAGAACCTTACTGTACTTGATCGGACGCTGCTGTCCTACATCCGGTCGGTTGTCACCAGCATCTGGTCTAGTGTTCGGTCGCCTATCTGTCGAGTCCTCTACCCAGCGTCCGATCGCTTGTCCAGCGTCCGGTCACCTCAATGAGCTCGTTTCTTCGCGATCTTGCATACGGCTTGGTTCCAATCTTCGTGCTTGGACTTTGCTTGATATCTTGGGTTTTCTCTTGTGCTTCTAAGGTCTTTCTTAAGGTGTTGATCATCAGATCACCACGTCGCCTTCATCCAAGTCATGTCTTACACCCTATTGAACTACAAAACAAACACTTGCAAATTCATTAGTCCAATTTGGCTGTGTTGGTCATCAAACACCACAATCCAAAGTAAATGGGCCAAGGATCCATTTTCCTTACAATACACTTGGTGGTTGCCACATTTGAGCAAGGGTAAAGAAGATAGAGTTGAAAAGGAGTTGGTTGCGCTGGTCACGAGGTGACCGGATGCATCCGACATGTGTACCGGAATCCGACATGCGTACCGGACACGTCCAGTACTGTCTCAGGCGGTAGTGTTCCTAATATGACCGAACGTGTCCAATATCGATATCGGACGCGTCCGGTATTTTGGCCAGGTGAGGGCAGAGTTGCCGTGGTGACCGGACTCTGGCTCAGTGGAGTGACCAGATGCTGATGAGTTACTATTTAGCATCAGGTCAAAGTGATACAGCCCAAAGCAGGATTGCAGAGAGCGACCGGACGTGTCCGGTCGCCACACCGGATGCGTCCGGTGTGAATCAGCAAGTCTTGGGTTTTCAACACAATAATTCATCAGACGCTGGGAGCATCTAGTCCAGTGTGATCGGACGTGTCTGGTTGGCCTAGAGTGGCTCTAGGAGCTCTCTGGACTCGACCGGACGCTGCGTCTCCCATGTATGGTCGTTTTCTAACAGTGCATCTGATCACTTAGTATTACTATGCGTAGAGATAGCCATTAGGCGCTGAAAGGATCAAGATGCCCAAGAGGGAGGGTGAATTGGGCAAATTCTAAATTTCTTTGCAATAATTAAGTCCTATGGTTAGCCCAATTAACCCCTTGTGCCTAGAAAGTGTATCTATTGATGTACCGCACAAAAGTTTAGCAACCTATGTTCCAATTCTACTCTAGCATGGCAATTCTATGAATATAAATGACAAGAATTGAATTGCTCAAAGTAAATGCTCATAGTAAATAGAGAAGGAGGAACACGGCGATGTTTTGCCGAGGTATTAGAGAGTCACCACTCCCCACTGGTCCTCGTTGGAGCACCCGTGCAAGGGTGTAGCTTCTCCTTGATCCGCGCAAGGATAAAGTGCTCTCTACGGGTTGATTCTTCGACACTCTATCGTGGTGAATCACCCACAACCGCTCACAACTTGAGTTGGGTCATCCACAAGCTCCGCCAGATGATCACCAAACTCCCAATCACCACTAAGCCGTCTAGGTGATGGTGATCACCAAGAGTAACAAGCACGAACTATCACTTGACCACGACAAGCCTAATGAGAAGGGTGGATGCACACTTTGCTACTCTTGATCTCACTAATGAGGGCTCTCTTTGGGATTCTCAAATCTCAATCACCTTACTAGGACATTGCTCTTCCTAGCACTCTCAAAGGTGTTTCTCAGCTGTTGGAATGAGCAAAAGTACCCCCACACACGAATGGAGGAAGTATTTATAAGCATGACTAAAAAACAAACCGTTATGTGCCTATGCGGGGTGACCGAACGCTCCGGTTATGTTGACTAGACGCTCCAGTCAGTTCTTAGCGTCCGGTCAGCACTGACCGGACGCGTTCGGTCATAATTTTCCCTCTCTGGAACCTTACTGGAGTCGACCGGATGCTGGGACTTAGCATCCGGTCAACACTGACCGGACGCGTCTGGTCGTGATTTTCCCTCTCTGGAACTTTACTGTAGTCGACCAGACGCTGGGACTCAACGTCCGATCACTTCACCTCTCAGCGTCCGGTCACTTCTAGATGACTTCACCTTTATCAAATGAACTGACCAGACTCTGCGCCAGCGTCCAGTCACACCGAAGCCAGCGTCCGGGCAGCATTTGACCCTCCATTCACTTCCAACTTTCGATCATACGTGAATGAAGTTTGCTTCAATGGATCTAAGGGCTTTTTAGGAGCTACCTAGTGCTAGGTTTAGCAAGTGTGCACCACACCTAACCCACTAGACTCACCTAGGTCAAGCTACCCATCCACACCCCCCCCCTTAATAGTATGGCCAAAGGAAAAAACAAAGTCCTAAACTACTCTAAGTGTCTCTTCCACTCCAAACGACACTTAGAACTAGTCCATCCTTAACCTTGTCGTCCATCCTTTAAAAACCAAAATGATTTCCATCGTAGGGGCATGACCACCATGATAGCCCAATCGATCTCCATTACCATGACCTAACTTAATTGACTCTGCAAAACACACGTTAGTCATAGTAATCACGTATTGTCATTAATCACTGAAACCCACTTAGGGGCCTAGATGCTTTCAGGCACGGATGGCTAAACAATTTGAAAGGGACACATGGTGGTCAGGCTACGATCGGACGTGTCTGGTCTCCACACCGGACGCGTCTAGTGCACACGACCTGCACGTTCGGTCGTCCCGCAGTCAGCCTAATAATTGAGCCAACGGCTCTATTGTTTGGGGGTGTCTATAAATATTGTTTGGTTGGCTCTAACTCACTCTCTTGGCCATTTGCATTAACATAGCAACCTTGAGAGCTTAGCCAAAGCCCTCCCACTCATCTCCATCATTGATTCATTATCTTTGTGAGATTGGAGTGAATCCAAGTGCATTGCTTGAGTATTTGCATCTAGAGGCACTTGGTGTTCGTGTTTCGCTGTGGGATTCTCTTGTTACTCTTGGTGGTTGCCGCCACCTAGATGGCTTGGAGCAGCGAGGATCGTTGAGTGGAGGTTGGCGATTGTCTCCAACTCCAATCATGGTGATTGTGAGGTGTTCTTGAGCTTTCTCTGGTGGAGAGCCAATAGGTACTCTAGTAAATTGCTCAGGGCTTGTGTGATCCTCATCTTGTGTTGGTTGTGTGGCACCCTATTAAGGGTTTGGCGTGTGATGCCAATTAGCACGTGAACTTCCAAGTGAGTGAATCGCCACAACGAGGACTAGCCTGTCGGCAAGCAAGTGAACCTTGGTAAAAAAATCATTGTGTCATCATTTGATTCCAAGGTGATTGGTCTTCATTGGTATTCATTCTTATGATTGATTGGTTCATTACTCGACTCGGCGATATAACCATCTTGCTCTCTCTCTCTCTCTCTTTACATTACTGCAAACTAGTTGTCAAGCTCTTTAGTGTAGCTAGTCATGAGAGCTTGTTAGTTTGGTTAGTGTGGCTCTTTAGTTAGCCTTTGAGAGCACACTAACTTAGTGTAGTGACATAGCCATTGTATGGATAGAGACCATATAAACTAGAATTGTAGTAGGTGGCTTGCATTTTTAGTAGGCTAGCGTAACACTCGCTTCGCCTCATATTTGTCTAACCGGTTTGCTAAGTGTTGTTATAGAAATTTTTAATAGGCTATTCACCCCCCCCCCTCTAGCCATTAGGACCTTTCAGTTATGGCTGTCATTACTTTTGTGTGTGGGTTCATAGAGCGCTTAACCTGCTAGTTTACCGGTTAGGCTAAGTAGCCAAAGTCTCGTGTAAGCATGGTGCTTATACGATGCTCTGCCTCTGAGTGCACCCTATTCTCTGGTTGGGTGGTAGCAACGGGAGGTGATAGCCCCTTCTATCCTTTGTAGTCCACTCCGAATTGAACTGGTTCATAAATTGTAGGACTGTAGTTGCGTCAGTTGAGTTATCAATTATGGGTGCTCTATCGTCTAAGCGGTGTCCGAAGTGCACAAGAGTAGAATTAGTCTTAGCTATAGTTGGGTGTATATATACTTTGACCATGTAATAACAATATCATAGGAATCTACCTCACCCCTTATTTTCTTGAGTTAACTAGTTTACATTATCTTAGTGATCTATCCCGTGAGTGTCATTATGCTCAATTCCTATCATTACCTTTACCCCTTGCTCTAGCTATGCAAGTATGTTGACTGATAGATATTCCTTTATTACTCAATAAGTCTTTACTCCATTGTTTCTCTATGGTAAAATATAAATAACGATACCTGGAATACTCTCGGTAAAATGCTACAATGGTATTCTGTGTGCTTGTGGAATCCTTCATATTATATTTGCACTTATAAATACCAACAAGTATTTTTGGCGCCATTGTCGGGGAAACAATTGGCGTAAAGATTTAGATCATTAACATACCACTAGCTTTAGTAGGATTATCCCTGTTCTGTTGAATTGTGGAATAAGACAGAACAACAGATGTCGCTTCGACCTTTCAGTGAGCTTCCACAAGAAAGACATTGAAGAACCCAGGGTGCCAGAGCATTTAAGATCCATCAACACCTGAACCCTACCATCTCACAGGTTTGTATAAACATATATATATTGTCTAACCATGTGTAGATTGAAGAAAATATTGACATCACAAGAATTCAAATCACATCTCAAGTGACGAAAACAAATATTGCACTACTCACAAGTTTGATCATGTGAGTCATGGTAAGTATGATCAAGAAGGTGAGATAGTCATGCTCATGGACTTTAAACTTAATGAGTAGTTATCTTTTTGCATTTCAATGCATGTTTACTTTAAATAATCCACGCATCCACTATGTTTAGTTTAAATTTTCTCATATCAAATCCACAGCATGTTTAGCTCCTTACATACATTCATATCGTTTGCATCTAAAAAGAAAAAAATATATGGACACATGAAGGTCCAAGTGTAAAAAAAATCTCTCATCATGATCATGTTCTTTTTCATCTCTGTTTGAATAAATCTCTATAGTGCTTTCATGCTACCTTTGTTTGCTATAGTATGCTTTGGTTTGGAAGTACTCAACATACTTCCATAGGCTTTTGAATTAAGCGTGGTGCTTAGGTTGAAATGCCTTCCTTAATCAAAATTAGACATGGAATCTAGTTTGGTTATTGAACTAAAAATTACTTGTGTAGACACTGGATATTTTGTTGGACTAACCCCTGCTGAAAACTCTCAAATTCACTTTAGGAAAGTCCTGAGATAAATTCACATCAGAGATGAATCAAGGCATATGATGAACTCCAATAACTTTGCACAAAAGAAGACACAACTCTCCCCTCATGGATGGAAGAACTATGAGTATTAAGGTTTATTCACTTACCTTCGGTTGCAAGTTATTTTTGCCTTGAACCATGCTAGAATGCAGCAACCACATAAAACATGATAAAACAAAATCTATGCTAAAGTAATCCTAAAACCATCCTTTCATTAGCATAGAGGAAAATCACAAAAATTATGGATAACAACCCGTGTTTCAAATTCGTTGTATTTCCTTGGGTATGTGTCCATTAACATTTTGTAGGAAGCATAAATATAAGCAATGCATGTTCATGGTTTAGTATGAACCTGCAAACCGGAACCAAACCACCACTTCAGTTTTGGAACAAAGAAGAAAAAAGAAGACGAGTGCCATAAAAAGCACTCACTCGGAAGAAGCGGACAAACAAATTGGCAGGCTATGAGCAACATCAAAGATAACCTAGCATTGAGCCTTTCTAGGACTCAAGCTAGGAGGTTGATGAGAAGCAAGGTGCAACTCACCTCATATCAGCCAATTGGATGCCTGTTTTCATCACCTTTGAAGACACCATCTCGCACGTCAGCAACAAGGACCAAGATGATGAGATACCACTACATCATGGTGTGCATTCTTGTGTCAACAAACGTCACCAATCAGTGGTGGTCTACCAATGGTGTCTCAAAACACCATGAATGACCAGAGCGTAAGACAACATCCCTAAGACATTGAAGACAAAGCTTCTATGCAAACACCAATGGAAGTCCTTCCTTGATCATCAAGACGGCTGGCGTATCGCTAACAAACAAAGAAGAATAACTCTCCGCCATGCCGCTAGAAGACAAAGACAATCAAGGAGGAACTTGAGTTTCATCTCCAATGAACACCAACTCGTCAACCAAGAATCAACAAAAAAATTAAGAAAGATTGACAGAAGAAGAGCATGCAATTATCCGTATCCTCATCTCCAGGATCAAGGCTTAATACAAGGAAAGGTCCTGCTCAACAAACTACGAGCTCTCACCAACAGGTAAATTGGATAAGCCTCCTTTAGGTATGTTTGTCACTAATCATTTCTATAAAAAAGGAAAACACAAGGTATATCAACCCAAGCATTATGCAACATAAAATCACATTCACAGGAGAATTCTATCATTCAAACTTAATTCTGCATTCTGCAAAATTCAAGTATGGGAGATGGAGTTCTTCAAAACATCTCATGTCATGTTGCTAGTTTGTCTTTGACATCCCTACCTTTATGATGAGCTCAACTTATTAAATCTCTAACAAATAAAAATTTAAATAATCATACTCCTTTGGTTCACCATACATATTCTTATTTCTACTTGAATGAATCTCTTTAGTCTTTCAAGCTTCCTTGTTCTGTTGTAAGTATGCTTTGAAATATTATTCGAACATAATTATTAAATCAAAACATACTTGTATAGAATTTGAGTGTATGTGTGGACTAACCCTTGTAGGAAAATATTCAAATTTTGTTGGGAATGTTTGGAGATCATACATAGAAACAAATCAAGGTTAGAGGTATTCTTCAAAGCAATTTTGCACATCTTTGCCTGAACCTTGTTGAAAATTTGAAGTAGTGGTGAATAATAAAGGCACATTATTTAAAACAAAGGATATAGATGACCTTTAGCTCTATGACAACACTATCCTTGTTTTGAATCATTTGTATACTCCTTCAGGTATGTGTTGTCTACTAATCCTTTGAAGAGAAGAAATAATGAGTAGAGCAGGACCAAAACAATGCCAAGATCCACAAAAGAAAGAACAAAAAGATGACATGACAAAAGAATAAGAAAGGAGTGAGACATAGGAGAAAAGATGCTCATGAATAGCTCAAGCAAGGAAAGCTTCAAATAGGAAGAGAAGACTACCACAAGTCATCTACCCTTCATCACATGGTGTCATCATGCTCCAATGATGAAGGTAACATCTTAAGGTAAGTGGTCATCATTTTCCTCTTAATCTTGGTATGCACATAAATGAAGAAACAAACATGTTCGAGTTACAACTTTGCTTGATCCAACCTGATTAACTCAACATGTCTTGTTCTTTAAGTTTGTTGATAGCACCACTCTCTTGATCTCGGTCTTAACCAAATGAGCTAAAATGTTGCATATCTTATCTTTGGAAGATGATAGTCATAGTCATGTAAAGTTTGATACATTATAAAGATGATCCTTCCATAGGTTAAGCAACTCCACTCTTTTTGACAAATGTATTCAAATGCCATATTCATACTCATCCTTCTGATCTTATCACACATGTTGTAACAATGAATGCACATAACATCAACCTTATCATGATTCAATGTGCCTAATGCTAGAAAAGAAAAATAATAATAAATAAAGTTTTGGTTCTGTTGGTGTTTTTTCACCAACAGAGCCCATGCACTTGATCTCTACCATGTTTTTATGAGCAGAACACACTTCAAGCAAAGTGTGGGGGGATCGATCGCCCAAATTTTAAAAGTGAAAGTTCTAAACCAGCAATAATGATGCACACAAGATGTCACCAGTTTCTACTACTGACGGTTGACTTCGAAACGCTAAACAAGGAGGAACAAGTCAAGAAAGGATGAACCTATCAAACCTAAATCAAACTCAAAACCAAGATAGGTTTGGCAAAATAAAGTGGCACCACTAGTGGAAGCACCACTACTGGAGGCGCCACCTCAAGAATCTTCATCTTCAAGAGCAAACTGAGGTATTCAATCAATGAACTTCCACAACTACCAAGGGCAAGATTATGAAGCAACCTCAAGTGAGCATAAGGGAAGATGCATGTCTTTCTCTAGCCGAGGGTATCATGACTCTCAGGAGGCCTACCACTGCTTCAACAACAGACTCACAACCATTGAATAGATAAATGCTACCATACAAGGTACGTTACATAATCATACACAATGGTAGGTAGGCATGGGACATGAGATGGCTAGCCTCTAGCAACAACAGCAATAGCAAAATCAAAATTGGGAGGCTATGTCCCAGCATCTCCACATCTAGCCACCTCATTGAGCAACCACGACAACAACCAGCTTGGGGGAGAAGGCACCCCCGTGTATCTAGGTAAGTATTATTTCCCTTTATTCTAGTTAAAAAACTACAAACTAAAGCTAAAATAAATAGTTATCCTTATAATAAGTATATATAGTTATAATAATAATGTGTGATCTAAAAAAATGAAAACAAGTAAAGAGAGTGTGTATAGTTTGCTTTAATTTCTTTTAAGAGCTAAATAAATAAAGAGGACTTTGAAGATAATCTCTTAAAATGGAAATGATGAATAGTTGCTCTGTTGTAATTTCTTTCAAGTACTTAGTTTTCAGCATTGAATTCTCCCGAGTTTTGGATAGAATTGTTTTGATATAAGGATTTACTCTGAACTTGAAACTCATGGGTAGCATATGCTTGATCTAAGTCTAGGTAATTGACGGATATAATATAAGAAGGTCTGAGCTGTTGTTTATCTTGTTCCAAGTGACACTAAAGTTTTAGAGATTTATCTTTTGAAAAACATAAAAATGCTATATGATGAGTTCCTATATGATAAAGCTTGAATTCCCACTAGAGCCATACATGCTATTTAGGCTAGGAAAATTTCCACTTATATGTTGCTTGTATTGCATTGAGTTTAGTCAAGCTTTGTTGATCCCTATGAGAGGTTTGTCATGCTCTTAAAATCAAGATCATGTACACACCACCCAAATATGCACTACTCCTACACTGGGGGTAGGCGCAAAAACATGTCTTCCATCTAGATCCACTCAAAAATGTTCTACTCCTACACTGGGAGTGAACACCAAAAACATACTTGATAGGTTTTCCATCCACCAAATAAATGTTCCAAGTTCTTGTTGCTATCTCTCAAAAGTTTTATTGCAGAGAAGAGACATGGGGCTATGCAAAAGTTATTCAAAAAGAAAAGGAAAAAAATTTGAAAAAAATGGACAAGTGTTCGAGATATCTAAAACAATGGGTACTCAGATGCCCGCCTAAGAAGAAGAAAAAGAGATGAATAAGATAGCCTCTGTTCTCTTGCAAAAATGTTTCCTAGTTTCAAGTGAGAGATATGTTTTCAAGGAGCATAGTAGAATTAGGTTAGCCACCATACATCCACATACATGCACATCTTGATTTGATTATATGACTCAACTCTCTTTAGATCTGAGGTTTGACTTTACAATATCTGCATTGCAAGTATGCTCTAGCTTTCTCCCTACCTATGAACTCGACATAAGCTTTAGTTGTAGGAAAGGAAAAGGCATAACATCATTATTGCCTTAGTGAGGATCCACAAATACCACATATATTGAGAGACTTGAGAGTGTCATACAATAGAATCTTTGAGTTTTATTTTGAAAGCTTATAAAAACTCTGGAACAATGGTGGAACAAAGAACTTGAGACATAGTGCTTGACTTGATCATTCTGTCTTTTAATTACTCAAGACCCAAGTGAAGGCTAAGAAGCCCTATGGTTGAAGGTAATATGGGTAAGTTTTAAAGTTAGATCCGTTTATTCTAATCCGGAGAAGAATTTTTTATTGAACACCTGTGTACTTTTTAGGCGTGAAAACATTATAGCAACTCCTAATCTATTGCTGAGTTTAGCTTTGCTCAGGAACTGGCAAAGGTTAAGATTGGGGGAGCTTGTTGACAGTCACTAACACCAATTATAAACCATCAACATAAACTGCATATATACTTAATTCCATCACCAAACATAGTTATAGGGTTTTATTCTAACAAGTTCAACAAGTTTTGGTTCTCTCACTTGTCTCGGAGGATATTTAATTTTTCACGGAACAAAACTATCTCAAATGATGAATTGAAGTGCATCATTGCAAGAGCTCGTTGAGCTGATCGAAATGGATATATTATTTGCGATATTTGGAGCTCGAAATGAAAAGATATAAATTTTGCAAATAAAAGAAAAACTCCACATCATGAGCCGCGGGATTAGTTGGCCCAATTCTGAATTTGACCCATAAAGGCTCATGTGCATTTTAATGAGATATGGTGGAAAGTTTAGTACCAATATGGCTAACTAAGAGGGGGAGGGTGCTAGGCGCCCCCATATATAGCAGCCCCTACCCCCCTCCCTGGAGCCATCTTGGAAACCCTAATTCAGATCAACACACACCAGGAGGATTAGGTCTAGAACCTTCCAATGTAGTAGATTAGTGGCTCGGGAGTGAGGGTTGAGTTGGGCTCATGCTCAAGTTCCAGATCTAGTCTTCGAGGCTCGGCAAAGCCTTGTATCTTCACTTCTACATCTTGTAAGACTTATTATCAATTTATCATATTCTTATCTACATGGCTATGCTTACTTTGAATATATATCTTGCTTAGTTATGGCTATCATTACTTTTGTGTGCGAGTTTATAGAGCGCTTAGCCTGCTAGTTTACTGGTAAGGCTAAGTAGCCGAGTCTCGTGCAAGCATAGTGCTTATATGATGCCCTGCCTATGAGTGCACCCTGTTCTCTGGTTGGGTGATAGCAGCGAGAGGTGATAGCCCCGTCTATCCTTTGTAGTCCACTCCGAATTCAACAGGTTCTTAAATTATAAGACCATAGTCGCATCAGTAGAGTTATCAATTGTGGATGTTCTACCGTCTAAGCGGCGTCCCAAAGTGCACAAGAGTAGAGTTAGTCTTAGCTATAGTGGGTGTATATATACTTTGACCATGTAATAAGAATATCATAGGAATCTACCTTACCCCTTATTTTCCTGAGTTAACTAGTTTACATTATCTTAGTGATCTATCCCCTGAGTGTCATTACGCCCAATTCCTGTCATTACCTTTACCCCTTGCTCTAGCTATGCTGGTATGTTGACTGATAGATATTCCTTTATTACTCAATAAGTCTTTACTCCATTGTTTCTCTATGGTAAAATATAAATAACAATACCTGGAATACTCCCGATAAAATGCTACAATGGTATTCTGTACGCTTGCGGAATCCTTCATATTCTATTTGAACTTATAAATACCAACAAGGTCCTAATAAGGCTAGAGGGGCGGTGAATAGCCTATTTAAAAACCTACAAGTTCACTAGAGCAATTTGATTAATATGACAAATAGCAAAATGCAATTTTCTCTAGCTTTACAAGGGTTGCAAGCCACCTATCCAAGAATTCTAGTTACTATGATCACTAGGCACATAATTGGCTAAGTCACTACTCACTAAGAGCTCTCAAAATTGCTACACTAAAGAGCTCCACTAGATGAACTTAAACTACAAAGCAAGCTCTCAATTCTAGCTACACCAAAGAGCTTGCTACAACTAGTTTGCGGGAATATAAAAGTGAGTAGGGTGATTATACTGCCGCGTAGAGAAGTGAACCAATAACAAGATGAATTCCAATTCAATCACCAGGAGAATACCAAAGGGCAAGAGACAACTAATTTTTCTCTTAAGGTTCACGTGCTTACCAGCATGCTAGTCCCCGTTGTGTCGACTAATACTTGGTGGTTCAGTGGCTAAGAGGTGTTGCACGAACCTCATCCACACAATTGAACACCGCAAGAACCTACCCACAAGTGAGGCAACTCAATGACATGAGCAATCCACTAAAGTTACCTTTCGGCTCTCCACCGAAGAAGGCACAAGACCCCTCACAAACACCGGAGCCGGCCACAAACAATCACCAACTCATGCTGAAACTCCTCCGCTGCTCCAAGCCATCTAGGTGGCGGCAACCACCAAGAGAAACAAGAAATCCACAACCACAATGATCCCCAAGTGCCACTAGATGCAATCACTCAAGCAAATATACTTGGAATCACTCCTAATCTCACTGTGATGATGAATCAAAGATGGAAATAAGTGGGAGGTGTTTGCTTAGGCTCACAAGGATGTTAGAAATGTCAAAGTACCAAGAGAGTAGCCTTGGAGTGAGCCAAACACTATTTATAGACATTCCCAAATGAATAGAGCCGTTAGAGTCAAGGACGGGTTTCTGCGAGATGACCGAACGCGCCGGTTAGGATGACCAGACATGCTGGTCCAGTGTCCGGTCGCACCCCGAGCCACTCAGCGCTCGCCACGTCATGCGATTCAAATTCGACCATTAGGCACCAAACTCGAGCATGTCAACCACTGACTGAACACGCTTCTCTGTTTGACCAAACGCAGACCACGCCAGGGTCCGGTCAACAATAGAGAGGGTCTAGAGCATGAAAAACGAGATTGAATGTGTCAGGTCCAAGTTGATCGGACGCACCCCAGAGTTCGATCGCCACTTCGCTCTCTCACGCGCACCTGCGATGCTGACGCTAGCGTACGTCAGCCGCGACCTGACGCAGCCCCTACGCGTCCGGTCATGCGCTGACACCCATGTCCGCTCACCCAAAGAAGTGACCATACGCGCAGGTGGTAGCATCCGGTCCTTCACCTTGCTCTCGGCTAGAGCAATGACGTCACCTATAATTGACCGGACACGCCGAGATGAGTCCGGTCACCCCACGGCCAGCATCCGATCGTGGACAGTCTCCTTTTATTTTTCTAAGTCCACAACCGCTTCACCCTTGCTTCTAACTTGCTAACCACAAAGTGTAGAACTTATGTGCATGTGTGTTAGCATTGTTCAAAGCATTTTACAAGGGTCAAAGTTAGCTCACTAATTTCCTAAATGCAATGCATGAGTCATGTCACCTAATGGCACTCAATAAACCATTTAGCTAAAGATTTCCCATCTTTATAGTACTGCTATTGATCCTAAGTCACTCACACCCTCTATGGTGTCTTGAGTGCAAAATAAAAACCTATTTGATATGTTTGTCTTGATCAACCTTGTTTTTGTTTTTCTCTTTCTTCTTTTCAAGTTGGAGCTTGATCATCATCAACACATGTCCATCTCCATCTCCATGGACTTCACCACAATGGTTCACACTTGGATTGCACCAACCAAGCTTATATCACAACTCAAGACAAAGGTTAGGGCTAGGTTTCATCAATTATCCAAAACTAAACTAGGGCTTTCACCGGGGCCGCGCGGGGGCGCGGGGGCGGTGTGGGCATGAGTGAGGGCGGTGACTATGGGTGAGAGAGGGGCGGGCGGGAGAGGAAATGACTAAGTCAGGTCAAGGTGAAAGAAATTTAACCCTAGGCCAAAACAGGCCACGGTCAACACATAGTCGAAGGGGGCGCCGACTCAGATGTGCGTCGAAAGTTCCGGCATGAGCCAGGACTTCCAACGCAGGAAGACTAAAAAACTCTCTAGCTTGAACTCACAATGCCATATGGGGAAACAAAATGATGGACACTAACATTCAGTTGTGAGTAGATTTCAAACAAGCATCATTAAGCAATAGTCACACTTGAAAATTAGAAAGTGGATTTTGAAATCAATCACACAATAATTTCGCAAATCTTTTCTCCTAGCCAGATCAAACAAGGTATGTGCAAGACATCAAGCCATGTTACGAGAATCAATTATCCAAAGTAGTTGGGCACAGCATGCACTGGCCACCACATATTCTGCTTCAGCGGTGGACAAAGCAATAGAGTTTTGCTTCTTAGAGCTCCAAGACACCAAAGACCTACTAATAAATTGGCAAGTCCCGGTAGTACTCTTTTGATTTACTTTGCAACCGGCATAATCTAAATCGGAATAGCCAAGTAACTTGAAAGTGGAGCCCTTAAGATACTACAAGCCAAGATTAGGAGTGTGCACTAAATATAAAAAATTTCTTAACGGCCACAAGGTGACATTCTTTCGGATTAGCTTGAAATATTGCACACATGCACACACTAAGCATAATATCAGGCCTAGATGCACAAAGGTAAAGGAGGGATCCAATCATGGAGCGATATACCTTTTGATCGACGTCCTTTCCACCTTGATCAAGATCATAATGTCCATTGGTTGGCATAGGTGTCTTGATGAGCTTGGCTTTGTCCATGTCAAACTTCTTCAACATGTTATTGGTGTACTTGGTTGGACTTATGAACGTGTCACCCTTGAGTTGCTTGATTTGAAATTGAAGAAAGAACTTCAACTCTCCCATCATGGACATCTTGAACCTATTCATCATAATCCTCCTAAATTCCTCACAAAAAGCCACATTAGACTACCAAATATTATGTTATCGACATATATTTGGTAAACAAAGATATCATTATTGACTTTGTGAGTAAATAAAGTAGCATCAGCCTTTCCTATCTCAAACCCTTGTTTGAGTAGGAAATCCTTCAAGCAATCATACCAAGCTCTAGGGGCTTGTTTGAGCCCATAGAGCGCCTTGTCGAGCTTGTAGACATGGTTGGGATACTTGGGGTCTTCAAAGCCTGGTGGTTGCTCTACATACACCAACTCGAATAAGGGGCCATTGAGAAATGCACTTTTCACATCCATTTGATATAACTTGAAATCATAATGAGCGGCATAGGCAGATAGAATACGAATTGATCCTAGCCTTGCCACCGGTGCATAGGTCTCCACAAAATCCAAGCCTTCAATTTGAGTGAATCCTTGAGCCACCAACCTTGCCTTGTTTTTTGTAACCACGCCATGCTCATCTTGCTTGTTGTAGAAGACCCACTTGGTTCCAATCATATTTTGCTTAGGCCTTTCCACCAAGGACCAGACTTCATTCCTAGTGAAGTTGTTCAACTCCTCTTGCATGGCTATCATCCAATCCAGATCATCAAGTGCATCTTCCACCCTATGAGGTTCCAAAGGAGAGACAAACGAGTAATGGTCACAAAAACTTACTAAATGAGAACGTGTAGTTACCCCTCATCGAATGCTCCCCAAAATGTTATCAACGGGATGATCCCGTTGAATGGAATGATGAACTCTTGGATGTGGCACTTGAGTTGATCTTTAGATAGGGCCATCATCTTCATCATCATGGTCTTGATTGATTTGAGGATCAAAACCATGGTCTTGTGGAGGGTTGTTTTCACTTCTCTCTTGATTGTTGAGTTGAGGTCGAGCTTGCTCAATGACATTGATAGTACCATCTTCATGTGAATGACCTTGTGCATCATTTGATCTTCCATCTTGATTATTTTTTGATGCAGAAGCTTCACTATGTTCATTTGATGACACATGATGAATGGTTGGATCATGATCAACATGCACCATGGCATCTTCATCTTGTACTTCGATGGGCTTTACTTCACCAATGGCAAGCTTCTTGATAGCTTTATGTGGAGCTTCTTCATTACCTATAATCTCAACATTGACTTGCTCCTTTTGAGAACCGTCAGTTTCATCAAAAGTCACGTCTACCACGATTTCAATTAAACCGGTGGTTTTATTAAAAACACGATATCCATGTTCATTAGTAGCATAACCAAGAATGAAACCTTCATCAACCTTTGGTGCAAACTTTGAGCTTTTGGATTTCTTGTTAAGTATCAAACACTTGGATCCAAAAACTCTAAAGTAGTTCACCTTAGGCTTTAACCAGTTAGAAGTTCGTAGGTGGTCTTGTCTCTTTTTTTGTGAAGATATAAGCGGTTGATGGCATGGCACACCGTGTTGACCACTTCCGCCCAATAGTTGGTTGGAGTCTTGTACTCATCCAACATTGGTCTTGTGGCTTCTATGAGAGTTCGGTTCTTTCTCTCCACAACACCATTTTGTTGTGGAGTGTATGGAACCAAAAACTTATGCTTGATTCCTTCTTCATCAAGGAACTCTTCAATGTTGGTGTTCTTGAACTCCGTCCCATTGTCACTTCTAAGTCTCTTGATTTTGACATCAAATTCATTTTGGTCTCTTCTTGCAAACTTCTTGAATATGCCTTGTACTTCACTCTTGTCACGCAAAAAAATACCCAAGTGAAACGAGAATAATCATCAACAACTTTGAAACCATATTTGTTACCACCAATGCTTATATAAGCGATGGGTCCAAATATGTCCATGTGAAGCAATTCCAATAGCCTTCGGTTGTCACAACATTCTTGATGGGATGTTTAGCTCCAACTTGCTTTCCTGCTTGGCATGCACTACAAATTCTATCTTTCTCAATAGAAACATTTGTTAGTCCAAAGATGTGTTCACCTTTTTAAAGTTTGGCCAAGTTCCTCATCCCAACATGGGCAAGACAGCGATGCCATAGCCAACCCATGCTAGATTTTGCTATTAAACAAGTCTTGGGATTTACTCTATTTGATGTGAAATCAACTAGATAGAGTTTCCCTTTTGAATGACCCGTAAATGCAATAGAGGAATCCTCCCTTCTATATACTTCCACACCCTTATCTGTAAAGAGACAATTATAACCCATCTCACAAAGTTGTGAAATGAACAACAGATTGTATCTCAATGAACTCACAAGTAAAACATTGGAAATAGAATTATCATTTGATATAGCAATTTTACCCAAATCGAGAACTTCTCCTTTTCCATTATCACCAAACACAATATTTCCACTTTGGTCATGATTAGGTTGGAATGATGTGAACATATCCTTCTCTTCGATCATATGATTTGTGCATCCACTATTCAACACCTAACTTGTTCCACCGGAGGAGTGTTCCTACAAAGACAAATCAAGCTTTTGTTTTAGGTACCCAAAAAGATTTGAGTCCTAGGGGGTTATTCATATAAAACTTGGGCACCCAAACACTCCTCATGATCTCCTTCCTCTTATGAGCACCAATATACTTCACCATGATCTTGCCATCCTTGTCCCAACAACACATGTAGTCACTAGCATAGCATCATGGAATTGGTGCTTGTGGCTTGGGGCCTCCGCTTGCTTCGTCTTGATTGTATTGTCACTTGTAGGTGCAACCTTGTGAATGTAGACCTTGTTGTTTGTCTTGCATATGAGCTCATCAAGAGCAACGCCCTTGTTGAACTTTACACAAGGCACACCATTGATCATGTTTCTTTCATTGGCCTTTCCATCATACCTATTGTAACCAATGCCTTCCTTGATTCATGGGTGCCTTGATGACTTGTATATAGTCTTGTTGGATTGCTCTTGTCATTTTCACCCATTCTTCAAGATCATCTTCAACCTATATATCTCCTTGTCTTTCTTCTCTAGCTCAACAAGGTTAGTTGCATATGCATAGCATCTTTTACAACCATTGCTAGTGGAGACATTAGAGTCTTCGGTTGCCTTAGGAGAAGTTGAAGTGCTAGCCCAAAGAATGCTATAGTTTAACTCAAGATTTCGGTATTTTTCTTCCAAGCTTGTAAGGCTTTCTTGAGCTATACTTTTCTCATTCTTGAGGCTAGCTATTGTGTCATTAACCAAAGAATGTTCCTTAGTCAATTTGCCAATTGTGTCATTGTCTATAGATAATTCAACGGTTAACTTCTCATCCTTCATCTTTTCCTCGGCGATAGATGTTTCAAGTGCAAAACAAAATTAAAATGGTACTTTATGAGCGTCAAAATCTTACACACACTGGGAGGCTCCAATGAGATCCCACCTTGATCGGAAGGAGATTAAAGGGAAGGTTACTCAGCTCTTTTATAGTGTATACAGATACTCCATTCTGTAAAAGATATTATAGTGGCTTCTGAAGAAAATCCTGTTTAAATTCATATGAATAGAGGACAAGGGGGGGATTTATCCTTCTCACTTATACTGCCGAGAAAAGTTTTACTGCTATATACGGCAAAATGGTATAGCACATATGTCCAATCCAATAATTCTCTGTTAGGCCTCGTTCGATACTGGGAAATCATTTCCAGCCAAACAGTTTCTTCACAAATTTGTATAGCGCCGGAACCATTCTAGGCACGGAACGGCCCATTCCGGAAGAACCGAAAGGAGCCTTAGAAAAAACAGATATGTCCTTGTTCTGATATCTTTTTCTCACAATCTCACAAAGATGGAATGAAAACAGAATGAAGAAAACTCTGCAACACTGCATTATCAACCTACATTGGCTCAAGTACTCTGCTAAATCAGTGGGATATAGAAGTATCTTTTACAGGTTCGATCACATGTTTATCCTCGTTCCCACATGTTGTTCTCGCAATCTCACAAAAATGGGGTCAAAAGAAAATGATCAAAATCCGCAACACTCCATCCTCAAGCTACACTGACGCTTCAACCCTAGAAGAAGCATCTCTACTGAAAACAGACTGATGGAATCATCAGAAGTTTTTTTTTTCTCGAACGGAATCATCAGAAGTTTGGAACCGAATTGAGAGAACAGAGTACTTTATTTGGGGCTTCACCAAGGGTTCTCTCCCTGCCTTTTGCCGATCAGACGCTTCTCTTCTCTTCTCCCACTGCTCCTCTGGACGAGTTCTCGCGGCGGCGGAGAGATGACGCCCCAGCAGTGGCGTCTGCCTTGCCGGACTTGTCGTCGCCATCGCCCTTCCACCCGGCGCCCGGCGCAAAGAGCGACAGCAGCCTCGCCATGGCGCTCCTGACGCTCCCGCCCACCACACTGCTGGCGTCGTGGGCGCTGCCCTCCATAACGCGCACGGATGCCACCGCGCTCGTCACGTGCCTCAGCCTGTGCGACATGAGGAGCTCGAGGCGCACGTGCTCGGGCAGCCGCAGCGCGAACCGCTCCATCCCGCCGTCGTCGCTGGCGCTGTGACCCGTCGAGTTGGACCGCGGCAGCGCCTGCCGCCCCGCCGCGCGGCGGTTCCTCGCGAGGCGCTGGATCCTAGTCCAATCCTCTTCTTCCCCTTCCGCGCTTGCGCTTGCGTCGCCGATTAGCACGACAGCCGAGGGAACGGGCGACGAGTCCGGCGTTATCGGCGGCGGCGGCGGTGGCGCCGTCTGGAGCTGCGCCGCCGGAGCTGTTGGCACGTCGAGGACGCTGGCGCGGCACAGCGGGCAGGTGGCGTGCCTCTCGAGCCAAAGGCCGATACACTCCGGGTGGAACGCGTGCGGGCACGTCGGGAGGAGGCGCAGGGCGTCGTCGTCGTCGAACTCGAGGAGGCAGACGGAGCACTCGAGCACGTCGTCTTCGCGCCCGTCCACGATCCGGTGCTGCCATACCTCGCGGAAGAACACCAGCGGCAGCGCGGCGATCGCGGCGGCGTCGAGCCCACCCTTGCGGCTGCCCCCGCTACCGCGGGGCCACTCCGGTGCCGACGCCGCGTCCGGAGCCTGCGGGTCGTCGTCGGGGGCCCGGAACAAGCGGAGGCAGGCGAAGGCGAGAAGCACGACGAAGACGGGGAAGAATACGGCCATGAACACAGAGATGCTCATCACGTCGGCGATCGTTGGGTTGTCGCGCGGCTCCGGGGACTGCGCCGCAGCGACGTATGCCGCAGAGGCCGCTGCCAACACAGCGGCGGCGTACATGGCGGCGTCCCCAGGAGAGGAGGCCGGGGCTAGGGTTTGGGCGGAGACGGCAGGTGCGGCGGCGGGTTTGATTAGCGGCCCGGGGAGGGTTTAGATGCCGAGAGCCCCAGATGACAGACTAATTGCGTGAGAATTAATCCAGCAGATCTTTTTTTTTTTGCGAATTAATCCAGCAGAATTAATTGGCGTCGGCTGTACGCAAAGATGGCAGTTCGGATATTTCTGCCCTGCGCGGTGCGCTCGTGCCGCGTTAACCAAGACAAGAATGGTTGGCAAATTTCGCATTTTGAATGAAAAAAAAAATACTCCTTTCCTTTGAGTCACAAACAACTGTATTACAATTTACATTAAACCAACATTTAACCTTTGAATGCCAATATATCCTTTAAGATATTACGGATGATCCTTTCCGAAAAGCCGTCACTAGAAATGTCCAGGAATGTCATGTCAAAACATTATAACTTTGATATATTTGCATATTCATATTCATGGGAAGAAGAAAACCAGAAACTTAGGCGGTGTTTAGTTTCCAAAAATTTTTGCCTCCTATAGTAAAAAAGTATGTTTGGACACATGCATGTAGTACTAAATGTAGACGAAAAAAAACTAATTGCACAGTTCTCGGCAAAATCGCGAGACGAATCTTTTAAGTCTAATTAGTCCATGAAAAGCCTTAAGTGCTACAGTAACCCACATGCGCTAATGGCCGATTAATTAGTATCATTAGATTCGTCTCGCAGTTTCCTGATGGGTTCTGTAATTTATTTTTTTTATTAGTATTCAAAAACCCCTCCTGACATCCTTCCGACACATCCGATGTGACACCCAAAAATTTTCACCTCCCCAGCTAGACACCCCCTTAGAACAAATACCGATCGAATTAATAGGTCTGGTAGGGGTACTAAGCTCGTTTTTTTATTATTACTAGCAAATATGCCCGTGCGACACGCACGTGTTTACGAAAAGTATTTTGTGCGTGTAGTGCGACACGCATATGTTTACGAAAAATATTTCGGCCCGTTCGGCTTACCCCATATTCGGTTTGTTCGACTTCTTTTTCAGTCGGAACAGTATTTTCTCTCTCACAACAATTCAGCCAGAACAGTGTTTTCAGCCAGTTTCAGCCAAAATTCTGTCAGCCGAACGAGGCCTTCAAATGCAATGAGAATATTAATTGAATCCTCGATATATCAGTTCATATATATCATAGACATTTCTTTAAATATAGAAATAGAATATCTTTATGGATGGGTTCAAACTCAATGATAGGGCCACGCATATACTTCTACTGAGCAACTATCGAGTCCAAACAAATTAATATTTTTGGCTCGTATAAATACGTTTTGCATTAATATTTTAGCTTGTATGGGCGCCAGAGTCCTTTTTCGCTTGTATGGGCATTGGAGTACTCGAACATGATAATTTGGCTCGTATGGGCGTTGGAGTCTTAAATCTCACGTGTGTTCAGATTTTTATTATGTTTCTTTTTTTTAGGTCTAGGAGGAATCTTGTTTGAAGAGGAGTCTTATATCTTATATATAAGATCACTGTCACACCCAATTTTAAGGATAAAATTGAATGCATAAAGCTCATGTGTGTTCAGGGATCAGTCACACACATACGTCGACAAATTATAAGAAGTATCATCACGGTGTATCTTACATCACGATTAATAACATCACATAGTCTTACACAATACAGCGGAAAATAAAAAGATAACTCTCTCGTGGAAGCTCCAACACAGGGACGGTCAACTGGTTGACCACAAGCCTAAAAGTCATCTGGGAACTCCTCATATCCATTCTCATCTGTTACCCATCCGGGATTTTTATCCAAATATTGAAAGTAAACAAGCGTAAGTACTTCTCATACTTAATAAGTTAACATGGGGTTATGAAAGCTCAAAAAGGATGACACTAGTTTACTGCAGTTAGCACTTTTAGTAGGTCAAGATTTTATCATCAACTATTATCAAGTTATGCTTAAGCTCCCGTTTAAACCCACATAATCGGATATCAGAATCATTGGGATCATATTATCATCGTATAACATCATAAATAAACAACAATAAGTAACCAATTATTTTGTGAGTTTTCCGGGCCGCTCGTGACCGTGAGCACGGCTGTTATAACAGTTTGTAACCCTCTACATAGGTTGTGCACATTCACCGTGAGTTGTGATTCCCTTATACCCGGGTTAATTACTCCCATATCACTGCCAAGGTGAGCGGGCGGGGTACACTATGAAGCCATTTCATAGGTTTCTCTAACAAGTTAGGGCCGCTAGGTTTCCTCGGCAGCCAGATGTAGGAACCCCCTTTTCTATGGCACAAATCCTTCGCGGCTATACACATAAGAACAGGGGCAGTCCTATACCCAACGTGGCAAGCCCCTTTTGCGCCATAAAGGTAACCTCTAACAAGCTAGAAAAGGTCCTATTACTGAGCTAAAGTCAGAGCCATGTGACCATCACGGTTGCACTATCAGTCCCAGCTTTTGCCGATAGATAAGTTCTTATGGAGGGCCAAGAACATCATGACCGAAAGTCATTTGCTCCTTCGCCCTATAATTCAGTTGTTTAAAAGCAAATTTTACCTTTTCGTTCCATAGAACCATTATTTCATTATGTAGATCATGTATAGTTACGTTGAGCGCTAGCAAACTACCCATATGCATATAACCCGTAGGAGAACAAGGAACTGGATAATCAATCACTAGGATGTCGTTACGGGTATCAAAATTTAACACATGCAAATGAGTAATTAATAAATGGTGAATAGGACATCAAGGTAGATCCCATGCTATACTTGCCTTGGTTAGCAAACTCCTGCTGGTCCTACTGGTCGTCAAAGAACTCTTGGTCACCAACGTTCTCCTCACCGTCTGAACATGACCAACACGGCAACATACAACATTTCAGGAACATTCATGTAAAGCAAACAATCCTATAGTTAGAGCAGTACACCAGCAGTATAGAAAACAAATTAAAAAGTTTATGAAAAGATTATATGTCTCGCTACGATCACGTCAACGCGAAGTTCACGAAAAACGGAGCTAAAACACGAAAGTTATGATTTAAACAAGATTTCCTATAGCAAATTAATTAAGTAAACCTAACAATGAAATTTAAAAGTTGCAAACATGGTTAACAGTGATACTAACACGTAGATTATGCAATTACGAAACTAACGCAATTTGAACGGGTCGATTCGGAGCTAAAACGACGATTTTATAAGCAAAACAATGCAGTGGCATTTCTGTAAATAGGATGAACTATTTTAGATTTAAAATAAATCAAATTCGGAATTAATTAAAAATGGCCGATGACTGCGGGTTCTATTTGACCAAACTCAGGGGGTCTCTTTAGCAAAATGTCCCGCGAAGGGGTATCGGCCACTCAGGGCCGTTGATCAAGCAACGGAAGGCACAGATTAGATCCAGGGGAGAGAGAGAAAGAAACGCCGGCCGGGAACAGTGCGGCCGCGGCGGGGCTCCATGGTCGGCGGCAAGAACCTCGCCGACGAACGGGAAACTCGGCCTACGGGCCTCGGTTTGCGCATCCCGAGAGCACCGGGGAAGAGAGGGGGTGCGGGCGAACTCGCCTAGGCCGAGAGAGCGCCCGGAGGACGCGGTCGGCGCGGTGGCGGCAATGGCCGGCGGCGAAAGCTCAACGGTGCATGCGGCTAGGGCTCTAGAGTCCATGAAACTCAAAATTGAAGGCATGGAGCGAAAGAGGGGAGCACGGGGGTCTCACCACGGAAGAAAACGAGGTCGGAGGCGGCTCGGGGACGGCGGACCATGCGGATGGCGAACGGCGGACCTCGGCGCTCCTCTGTGCGACGGTTGTGGCTTCCTCGAGCATCGGCGAACGCGAAAACGGAGCGGAGAGGCAGCAGGGAGGGGCGGCGACGGGCTCAGCGTCGATTTATAGAGGCCGTGGCGCGGGGAGACGCTCCCACGACGCAAGTGGGCGCGGCGGCGGTTGCAGCACTGACCGAGCGCGGACGCGGGACGCGCGGGAGGTGGAGGAAGGCGCTGATGCGCGGGCCTAGGCGGTCAGCGACAGAGAGGGAAGGAGGGCGCGGCGGCAGGTGCCCGAGCGGTGCTGGGCCGGCCCAAGAAGGAAATGGGGAAAGGAAAAAAGAGGGAGGCACGTGGGCCGGCGGGAGAAATGGGCCTAACAGGCCAAAATTGAAGAAGAGGGAAGGGGAGAGAGTGAATTTCCTTTTTCTTTTTATTTTCTAGAGTTTTAGCAAACCATTTTCAAATTTAATTTTGTATCCAATTCAACTTTGATCAAAACCAATCATTACAAAAATACAGGTGCAGCAACATGTATGCATCAAGAGGTTACTAACCTTATATTTGATTTTAATTTCACAAAAATTAGTATTTTTCTTATATTTGAATGCACACATAATAACATAAATAAATCAAATTTAACTATTTGAAAAGAATGCAATTTTAGGGTGTTACAATCACGGATGACGGAGGGCTCATATAGCACGACGTCTAGATCGAACTGTTATTATAGTAGGAGAACCCCTAAAAAACTAACTCTTTTATAGTGTGATGACGGAGATGATGATACATTTTTTATAATTTAGACGCTCTTTAATGGGTGCTTGAACCATTATCTTTCATAACTTTAAATTAAGCTATCTGTTGACAACAAAAATTGTCCAATTTTGTGAAGTTATCAAAATGCAGAATGAACTTTGCCATTGTGTTCCTTTCGTCGAGATGGTAAAAAAACATATACAGAAGCGTCCGGACGAAAGAATTACACTCACGAAGGTGTTCCCGCATCAGAAGTTCCAATGATCAGAAATATGTCACAAGTTCCGATGAGCCAAAACCGTATTGTGTTATGGGGACCCTCCCACATCGAAAATTCTGATATATATATAAGAAGTCCCGATGAGCGCAAAACCCTGTATTCCAAGGTTACTCCAACATGTATCGGAAGTTCCAACAAACATGGGAACTTCCGATGTTCCCTGTCCGAATTCAACTTCTTGAATTCTGATTCGAACTGCTTCGGACTCGTTGGAAACTTGAATATTACATCCTAAAAAGGTATTCAACATCTAAACTGGAACAAGACCGCTCCCCTCAACATCTAAAAAGGTATTCTACTATATATTTTGCCCTAACTTTTTCCAACCCTTATTGTTCAACGTGTCTCTCGATGAGATCAGGTGGCGTTCTAAGTGGTATTGCCGACCCTAGGACAACCTCAGCGTGCATCTCCCCGATGGCTCTTTCCAGCAGGGGTTCTCGAGCTTCTTCGGCGAAGAACAGGCTTCAAATCAGTTCTACCGATTGGCTGGTCGGTACTTGCTGATTCCGGAGTTACTCGTTATGTGACTAGGCCACATGCGATCTCGGGCGTGTTAGCCGTGTGTGATCTGAGATTCAATTTAACATCAACAATATACAATGAGATTATCATATTCTAGAAGCAGTTTCAATGACATATCTAATTTGCAATTTTCATGTAGCAAATCTACGTGCTTTATAGGAGAGACGATAGGACAGCTAATGAAACAATGGACATATATAGTAAATCATAGTAAGAGGAAGACTAAGAAGAAATAACTTATTGTAGCTTAGTTAATTATGTTCGTCATGATAAAACCTACTCATGTACATGGGTTCGAACATCTAGCTCTTCGCGAGTATACGGTATTTGTAGTTCTATTTCAATGGCAGATGACATGCTCTCAAGTCTCATCAACGATGCCTGCCATTAAAGAGAGAGAAAAGACAATGTTGTCCACGGTGCACAATTTGATAATTAAATGGCTTAAATTATTTGCATTGTGATATTTTTCATAAAGATGAGTGTCCGGTTATGCATGCATATATGTGACTACATATGCGTCTATACTGGTTTTCTTTCACATAAATAAAATGAATCATATGAGTTCAAATCATATTTTTTGGAACATGGAAATGGCTTGATTAGGATAACACAAAACCTTCTCCAGAATATCCGATTGAGTCCCTCGCCTATTCAAGTTTATATACACCTCATATATGCCTTCAACAAATTTGCACAACCGCCCTGTCCAACAAGTCATTTTCTTCTGAACGGACTAATCAGCCCAACAGCTAGCGTTTTTTATTCCATTCCACATTCCAGGCCCAGATGCTTCCGTGACACGGACAGGATAATGAATTGAACGAATGAGAAAACACAGAAAGAAGGTTTGGGTAGTGTCCAGTGTCGTACCGAAATTCCTCTTCTGCTCGCGAATCAGCTCGTGAGCGACATGCCCCCACTTTTATTTTTGCTCCTTTTCTCCTTTATTTTATTCCTTGTTCTCTTCCCACCTATCACATTTCTTCCTTTTGGCTGTCCCCTTCCTTCTAGTAGATAAAAAGCATAATCACAAAAAAAAAGTAGATAAAAAGCATCCTGCCATATTAATTTTGTGTATTAGGGTGTTCTACTAGTAGACATTTTTTAGAAAACTTTTTTAAAAAAAAAATTGGTTTCCCACTTATCTCATCTATTATTTTTTTTGCACGTCCCTTCCTTGTTATTTTTCTCTTTATTATATACATCCTGCCGTCTTTCTACATATCTCTCAAAAATAGTTTTTCAAAATATTTATGACCACAAAATATATTCAAATAAGTATTCAAAAAAATGTTTTGTAAAATTTTACTCACTCCTTCCCAAAATAAGTGTACATCTCGCTTCTCGAGAAGTCAAATATTTTTAAGTTTGACTAGGTGTATATACAAAATCAAGCATGTCTATGATGTTTAAGAAGTATCATTAGATTAACATTGGAACTTACTTTCACAATAAATTTATTTGGAGATACAAACATTGATATTGTTTTTTATACATTTGGTCCACAAAAGAATGCAACTATGGTATCTGTGCTTGTTAAAGTAGTTCAAGTTCGATCAAGTTTACAGTGAATAATATTTACATTTATGTCTCCAAATCAGTTTATTATGAAAGCATATTTTATAACGAGTCTAATGATATTTATTTGTATGATAAATATTAATATTTTTATATAAATTTGGTCAAACTTGAAAGTATTTGGTTTCTCAAAAATAGCATTTTTGGACGAAGGGAGTATGTATTAGGAAGTTTTCTAGTAATACTTCTCAAAAAGTTTTGAACAATCATTCGTTGATGTTTTTCAAAGAACCTTTGTTCGAAGAAATATGCATGGAAAGACATACCGAGGAAATCAAGATATTCTCTTCAAACGTTCTCATAGTCATAGAAGTTATCACTAAAGGTTCTACTAAAAGTTGTTCATGGAATTCTCTTGAAATTTTTACCAGGAGAAATTGTCCATAAAATTCTTTGAATAACTTTAAACTTTCCATATTTAAAAAATATTGAAAAAGTGAAAATAGCTTGAACTCGGTGCTCGGATAAAAGAAAGAACCCATGAATAGATGGAGTTTCAGGCGGTGTTTAAATCTAGGGGGTAAAGTTTAGGGATGTCACATCGGGTATCACATGGGGATGTCACGTGGGAGTGTTCTGATAGTAATAATAAAACAAATTACACAAGTCCTCAGCCGCGAGATGAATTTATTAAGCATAATTAATCCGTCATCAGTACATGTTTATTGTAGTACCACATTGTCAAATCATGGACTAATTAGGTTTAAAAAATTCGTCTCTCAAAGTAGTAGCAATCGGTGCAATTAGTTATTTTTTTAGTTTATATTTAATACTCCATGCATGTATCAAACATCCAATGTGATAGGGACTAAATTTTAGAGGGAGAAACTAAACGATGCCTCAATTACATGAGAACATTTGGATTTTTATACAGCAGTCCAGTCCAGGCATTCCTCTGAGTCTTGCAAAAAACAAGCTGAATACTACCATAATACAAGCCTAAAAAACGAGGTGTATACAAGTGATTCTCCAGCGAGACTTTCATTTTTCTGTACCTGACTGAAATGCAGGTGTGACTGTAGAGCAAACCTCTGCGCTGAACTTGCGAACTGTACAGAGTGTCAGCAGAAACAAGCCAGGCAAAAATCCATCCTTGCGCAGCAGGTTGAGATCTCCGTTCCATCACAGCGGCAGTAGCGAGCTGCGCGTGCGGCAATGCCGCGAGAGGAGCGTCCACTGGCTGCTGGCGGACAATGACCTCTTCAGCTGGTGACCAGGTTCTGGTGACACCTCGCAGCAAACAGCACCGCCCGTCCCCTGCTTCTCGGCACCGGCCTGCTCGTCTTCAGGAGCCTCCTCGCCCGACGCCGTCGGCGGCGACGGCGAGTCCATGGAAGCCACCCGCCGAAAGTTCTGTGCCCGATCTCCGGGGTGCCGAATCTGCTGACGTGGTCGGTCCAGGGAGCTGGAGTGGTCAGGCTGATCGATTTCGACACGCAGCTCTTGCTGCTCGTTGGCCTGCTGACCGTGCCGCTCCTGTTCCATGGTTCGGGTATTGCTCCCGGGTTGTTCGGCCGAGGCGTCGGCAGCATCAGCGCCCGGGGGTTGCTCGGCGTCGGCGGGCGCGGCGGCAGTGTCCATCACCACGTCAGCGCGGCAGAGCGGGCAGGTGACATGGGCGCGGAGCCAGGTGTCGATGCACTGAACGTGGAACGCGTGGGCGCACTTGGGGAGCAGCCGCAGGAGCTCGCCATCCTGGAACTCGCCGTGGCAGATGGTGCAGTCGGAGGCGCCAAGCACGCCGCCGGCGCGGTACCGCGTGAGCGTGATGGACTCGATCGCCGCGTCGTCGAGCCCGACGGTCCGGATGTGCCACACGTGATGCACGACTTCTCCTTCTCCCCCGGGGCCGTCGTCGGGGAAGGTTGCGGGCGCCGCCGGGGTCAGGGCGGCTTCGAGGAGCGCCTCTCGCCGCCGCCGCCGCAGCCGCCTGCGCCGGACGAAGATAAATATGGAGAGGCAGAGGGCGAGGAAGGCGAGCACCGGGACGGCGATGATGAGAGCGGTGACGAAGGTGCTGTGGCCGTGGGAGGCGGGGGAAGGAGGAGGAGGGTAAGGCGGCGGTGGAGCTGGAAACTCATCAGGCGGGCACCCAAGAGGGCCTTGGCCGTCGGCGCAGGGCGAAGAGTTGTTGCGGTCGGATGGTAGCGGACCCATCGATGCAAGCCGGTCAGGTCAGGCCGGAGACGGTGGCCGGTGCGCGGCCCGCTTGCTCCTGGGCGACGGATGGAGTGTGAGAACGAGGAGGAGACGGGAACGCCGCGGAGGGAGAAGGGCAGGCAGTAACTTCTTGGCTCCTTCGCACGCCGCATTAAACTTTGCCCGACGCGGTGCCCGCGGGAGCGCGACGCGAGCGCGCGATGGCGTCACGACGCCGACGCGTGACTTCTGTGTCTGCAGTGGACTGAGTAGTGGCTGACGGAGGCCGAGGCGGGTGTTTTCGGTTGGCTCTTTGCTACGATGGCTGGCGTAGTAGACCCGCAGGCTACGCCTGGGGTTGTTGGGAGTCGGCGACCGCCGGGCCACTAGGCTTGAGGGCAGTCACCAGATTAGTCGAAATTGCAAACGAGTTGGTAGGGGTACTTCACATGTATTCACAGTGATAAACCCAACATCTCAAAACTTTTTTTTTTGGAAAAAGCTAGGCCAAAAGCAGTACTGACTTTTCAACTCAAACATGGCCAACTAGCATCGCGACTAAGGGCGTGTTTGGGACGGCTCCACTCCATGTTTTTCAGCTCTGCTTCACGTTTTTTAACCAAACGGTTTTAGCTCCACGCACTCTGCTCCAGGAAAAAAGGTAGAGTTGTGAGAGCTCCTAAAGAGGTACTCCACAAACTCCAGTTTTGTGTGGAGCTGCTCCACGGTGGAGTTTGTAGAGCAGTCCCAAACACCCCCTAAACCACTCATTCTATGGTTTTTTGCGGGGAAAGGGCAGCGAAAAGCCACACCAAATCTAGAGTTATTACTAATGGATTCATTATGGTCATTAGGCTATGAACTTATGGTCCAGTATATTTCTTATTTGCGTTGGGGTTTTTTTTTACATGGAATACCCTACTGCAAAATCTTGGCTCCACCACTGCACCATTCGATCGCAACTCCATCGGGACAACCACACCACCAAGGCGACAAAGCTCAACGCCATTCATTATTAGCCATCTTGAAACCTACTGTTACAATTGAAGAACAAATCGATCTACTGAAACATCGCCTTCTTTGCGAAAGAATCTACGGAAATATGTGGGGAGATAATGTCACGTGTTCCCCAAAAGAAGAAATCGTATCACTCTTTGTGCCACCAAGCTGGAATTGGGATGGAGGCGCGCTTTGTTGGGCCTAATGCTTCTCTTCTGTGCTCTGGCTGCTGCTTGGTTGGTTAGCCTGCGCATTAGCCAATCCATATACATGTCCCATCTTTGTTCTTTTGGTCTCCAGGTACCTGCGGTTCTCACTGGTAATTGGCGTAATCAAGGGCACCCTGCCCACAATGCTCAGACCATAACCCTTCAGACCACTATATTTTGCAGGGTTATTAGTCATCAGCTTCATTGAACGGACTCCTAGATCCCGTAATATCTGCAAAGTAGTGAAATGTCAGTGACCTACTCATTACACGACAGGTTACTTCACTCGATGCACATTACAGTTTCAGAACTGTAACAGGCATGAAATTCTTCAATGCCTTCAAGTAAATTCAAGTTGGAGCTCTAGAAAAAATATATGATACAACTTTCCTATACGAGCAGACTTCAGGAAAAAAAAAAAGGAAGTGTTATGGAGAAAGGTTCCACGATAAATTGATAGATAATTCAATCTTTACCTGTGCGCCAATCCCATATTCCCGTGAGTCCACAGGAAGACCAAGTTCCTCGTTAGCTTCCACAGTATCACGCCCATCATCCTGTAAGTTATAAGCACGAAGCTTGTGGCCCAGACCAATACCCCTTCCTTCATGTCCACGGAGATAAACTAATACACCCCTTCCAGCCTTCTCAATCATCTCCATTGCCATTGCAAGCTGGTCACCACAATCACATCTTGCGGATCCAAAAATGTCACCTGTGAGGCACTCAGAGTGCACCCTCACCAAAATGTCTTGGCCATCACCAATATCACCCTGCCGATCATTGGGTATGTGATTGATAGTTAGACCAGGTATTGTACAAACAGTAATATAATAAAAAGGGCAAACCCAGTGCCGGAGGCTCCCACATGAGTGGGGTCTGGGGAAGGGATAAACCGAGACAAGCCTTTTCCCCGCAAAATCTGCGGAGAGGCTGCTTCGAACCCACGACCTGGTGACTCAGTGAGACAGCTCTCACCACTGCACCAGGCCTACCCTTCTAAAACAGTAATATAATACCTCAACCAAATTCTACAGAGGCAAAATAGTACTGAAGTGACTTACTTTCACCATGGCAATATGCTCAATGCCATCAATAACAGATCTGTAGCAATAGGCACGGACGTTGCCCCATTTCAAAGGCAAGCGTGCAACAGAAGCGCGTTCAATTAGCCTGTCTCTTTTCCTCCTATACCTGCAACAGATAAAATTCTGTTAGCATACCAGTCAATACATCAAGGATCACCAGCAACAGCACATAAGAATACCGAAGAGGCATGCACATAGCCAGCCATAGGGACTAATATAATTCTTGCAACCATATTAAGTACATCACTTTGAATCATATGTTACAACTAGGATAGAGAAAAGAAATGTAGGCCTCTGCCTGAAAACACTTTCAGATCCTTTTCTTTTCTTTTCTTTTTTACCAGCAAACACTGTTTCAGCATAATTATGAAATAATCGAAGAGAAAACTGTTAAATGGTAATTGAAAGTGGTACTGACACATTGACGTATGCTAGCTAGATGCTGATACTGTCTTAGTAGCAACATGTCAAGTATCAGAAGCTGAAGTTTTGGTAATTCAAACTCACCTAATCAAGTCAGCAATAGATATAATCTTCAAATTCTCCCTTTCAGCAAAGACACGCAACTTTGGTAGGCGAGCCATGGAACCATCTGCATCATCCACAATCTCACAAAGGACAGCAACAGGAGGTAATCCAGCCAGCATAGCAAGGTCAACAGATGCCTCGGTATGTCCAGCTCGTTTCAGAACACCCCCTTCTCTGTATTTCAAAGGGAAAATATGACCAGGGCGGTTGAAGTCCTCAGGCTTAGAGTCAGGAGATGCAAGAGTCATGACTGTTTTTGCCCTGTCCTTGGCAGATACCCCAGTAGTTGTGCCCTCTTTTGCATCCTGAGAAGCAAAACATTACAGATACATAGCTCAGTAGCAGACAAAAAAACATCGGAGAAGTTTCATAGGGACCAGATCATAAATTAAGGCACGTTGGATAGATATTTCCCTAAATCATTGAAATAGACAGCTATAAGCATCGCTAACTTAGTAAGCCTAAACATAAAAAAGAATAGAAATTTAGCTCACTTTTAATATTCAATACAATGTAAGTGTTGCAGAGTCATTACCTGAATGGAACAGTAAAGAAAGAGCAAACTAATCATGTGACAGAACAGTAAACAACACATTGTCCAAAAAGAACAGTATAGAATTATCTCAAATTCATTGCCACAGAAGGAAGGTAGCAGGGACAGTAAAGAAGGAAGTTTTTCCCCTTTTATGAAAAACAGGTTCCAAGACAACAAAATCACATACCACAACTGAATTCAAATGGATAACAACCAGCTGTTCTCTAAGTATGAACAAAAATCACTCAAATCAACGCATCGAGTATTTCAGCATGTAATAAACAGCAACAGCTCCTGCGTATGAGCTATTTATTTGATAAGGAAACCAATCGTGAAGACAACGATGCTACGTGTACATACTTCTGACAAGAAACAACAAAAGATTACCATATCAACATCAAAATAATAATGACGCATACCACTGTAACAGTGAAAGCAGTGCATAGCTTCTCCTCGTTTTCTTTTGTGGTAACCATCAAAGGAAGGTTCAGTCTTTCCAGATCATCTTCTTTCATGCTGACACAAACAATTCCTGTCCCATGCCTTACTATAAAAGCCATAGCCTCTGGGGTAACCAAGGAGGCAGCCATTATCAGGTCTCCTTCATTTTCCCTTGATTCGTCATCAACAACAATCACAAGCTTCAAGTACAAACCAATGTTAGCAGAGCATTAGATGAGATGGGAGTACAGGATATCATAAGAAAGTTTTAAGATGTACTAACTTTTCCTTGTCGTATGTCCTCAATGGCATCTGCGATCGATGCGAAGCCCTCTGTTGGGCTATCCAAATCAAGTTCAGTATCTGTGTCATCGTCTGCGAACTTCTCCACAACACGTGCCAAATTAGTAGATAGGATTTCTGGCGTAATCATGGAATCCATTGGGAGTACAGGGTCAGCAACCGGATGGTCCTGGCCACGGACGGATGTGCTTTTTGGCAATAGCGTGTCGCCATTCCCAGAGACACCACCAGCTGGATAACTACCATCACTTTTGAAGGATGATGCTACTCTCAAGCTCACTGATTTCACCTTGGTGCTGTTTGAATTTGCAGCGAAGAAACTGCAGACCGGTCCCTTTGTCTCCTTGGATACACTGCACCCTTTCAAGAACTGCGCACTGCATTGTCACAAACAGGCAATCAGAAACTAAAAATCGTTCTCAAACACCGAAATGAGCGTGGCTTTATGAATGAACGTTAGAATATTTTTCTCTAGTTCAGTTCCAACTGCCAAGGATACTCTTTCACATCATTGTCATGTAAAAATTGCAACTATGTTCTCCTGCGTTTCATCAATTATTCAGTTTACTGACAAGTCCACACAGGTTGAGACAGATTATATCAGGCATACAAAAGCGTGGCCTTTCGTGCCAATTTTTGTGCTCCAAAGCAGACCAAATCGAAGACGACCAACAAACCGAGCCACAAAGGAATGCCAGCAGGAGCAATCGAAGACGATCAACAAACGGAACCACAAGGATATAGTAGGAGCAACCCCCTCCCTCCTGTTTCCTAAAGAACAAACCGGGCCGGCGCAAACATGCGAACAAGCAAGAGCACGGGTGGGGACTGGTGAGGGAGCGGCGCAGGCAAGAGCAGCTTCTTACGGTTGGCGGGTGAGGGCAGCGACGGAGGAAGACGGAGGCGCAATCGAAGCCATGCTCGCCTTGACCGCTTCGCCGGACAAGGAGGGACAAAGCAACCTGCAATCACATCAGAGCGCGCGACGGATTAAGCAAACAAGCTCGAATTTCAATAGAATCGAGGAGCAGTGGTAAATAAATATTTAAAAAAAAAAACCGGGAGCCCCGTCGGAAAACGCGAGATCTGGTACAAGCCGAACCGAGGCAGCCGAGCTGGCGATTGCTCGCGCCCAGAAGCTTACGAGACAACGGGAAGGAGCGGGCGGGGGCGGGAATGTCTTACCGTCGGCGCTGCTCCGGCGAAGCCTCCGGCGACGTCGGCGATTGCAGGAGGACAAGTGCTGTTTGGGTTTTGGTTTTGGGGGTGATTAGGAGGAGAACGGGGTTGGTGCGGTGCGGGCGCGGGTGGGAGAGGCTTCGAGACGGAGCGGGTGATTTTATAACGTGCGGCCACGGACGCGGCAGGTTCCTCTGCACGGGCTTCGGGTGCACTGGCGTCAACCGGGTCTGGACTCTGGATTCGCTAATAAAGAATGAGCAGGTACCAGCATGTCCGGATGCGTGCCTTATCGGATCCGGGTTGGAGCATAAACGCCACCAGGAATCCGATAACAGAGGTGGGGGCCAAGCGCGTCGCGGTTTCGCGTGGTCGTTTCCGAGCAGACAAACCCGGGCCACGACAGCATGAGCACGGAAATGGTGAGGAGCAACGGCCGACTGGAGCCACCGGATGTGGATGAGATTTGACCGTCCAGCAGTTCGGCGGCGGGGCCCGTAGGACCCACAGCACCTTCGAAGGTGGTCTGGTCAGCTGGGTCAAGCAGCCTCGCCCGAGTCCTTGCCCCGCACGCAGAGGAAGAAGAAAAGCCGCCCCCCTTCCCTTCTCTTCACTCCTCTCCTCTCCTCTCCTCTCCTCTCCTCTCCGCAGAACGTGCGTGCGGTTGCAATCGGGTGACGTCGACGCTGACGCGAGTAACATGAAAAATAAATGAATACTTTTTAAAAAGTAGGACCCTCAGCTTTTAAGAAAGCAAAAAAAATGAATGAATATTTATCAGTCTTATGCAACTCTTTGCTTTGCTTTGTAACTTCAACGGTTGATTCTAATATACGCTAGTAAGGATCGGCCTCCGATCCCTCCTGTTTTTTTTAAAAAAAACTCATCTCTTGTGTCTCTTATTAATTCATCTCATTAGTTGTTAATAATTTTATTTAAAATACATCATTATCATTTAATACGAGCTAATTTTGCACTAACAATATCATTGATATTAATGGGTAAGTATTTGCATGGGAGAGGCTGTAGTGTTTAACAACTTTTGCTTTGCCCTTCGTGTTAGACTGGACCTTAGGGCACTCCCAACCTATAATTTCTATGGGTAGTTTCTAAGGTAGCAATTAATTAATGCACCTTAGAAACTATCTTTCTTAACCCATAATTTCTATAGCAGTTTCTATATAGATAAGAACTTAAATGCACCATAAAAAGATATGGATCAGCTGTGGTAATCAACAAAATAGCCTTCATATGTACATCCAGTCCATCTCACGTACACTGAACGAGTTTTCAAAAACAACATATAGAATAACGTTAGTAGCAGAACATATGATGCTAGCAGCTTTTTTGACATTTTCATATACAAGTACATGCAAACAGTATATAGAAGAACACATATTCTTCTTGGAATCTTGGTATCTCTGGCTAGCTCCGTTTGAGCAGCACTGGCATATAGGAAAGAAACGTCACGCAGCGGTGGCAGGTGAGAGTGAGACGGGTTAAGCGGATTCGGGTGGCAAGGAAGCCATGGACACGATCTGGGATGGCCTAACGCGTAATCTATCGTTTCCTTCGGTCTTAGACCACGAGTAGACTAACTCAATTGCTACATCAGCAAAATTGCTTAGTGGCAATACTATTTAATGCCATGAAAACTACCCCTAGTTCTAGGTTGGGAGTGCCCTCACTAGCATTGTTGGAGTTTGTGCCCTAACTGATTATAGAGATATATTTAACCTGTTTGTTTTTCCTCTCCTCTCCTTTTGGTCTCTCAACTCGGAACAAATCCGAATGAAAACTTTTATATAACCTTTTTACATTCGTCATGTTCGCTTGGGTTTGTTTGGCTTATAAGCCGTACTTTTTCAGTTAACGAACAATATTTTTCTCTCACGCTAAATCAGCCAACAATATTTTCAACCATGGCTTATCAGCCAAATAGGGTGATTATTGTTCTTACTCTTAATTTTCTCGGGGGGCCATGCATGACGTCAGACAGCGGTAGACAGTGAAATCTCTCCAGGGCATGCACGACTAGAGATCAAATAATTGTGCCCACGAGAAGCGCGAGACAGCGAAATGTGTTCTGGGAAACAGGCAAATAAAGTGTGCCCAGTGCCCACACACACACAAAATGACAGCTTCTGTTTTACTCGCCGTGCCGTGACCACGTAAAATCGGAGCGCGCACACACCGACACACGTGAGACGTGACAGCTGCAGCACTCGCGACCATGGCCGCTTGATCATAAACGATCGTGGTCAGCCAGCGGTAATAATTCACGATCGTTTTGGCCGAAACGAACAGGCTGCATGAGGCCGGACACCATGGCGATGCAATGCAAGTGACCAGACCGTGCGTGCAATGGGGATAAGTCAATCATGCACGGACCACGGAGTCATACTGCGGATAAGTACGTGCTCCCATGCGCGGATGATGATGGGGGGGCATATGATATCACTGGCGAGCGATGGCACTGGATAATGCTTAATGCGGACAGCTGTGTGTATATGGGAGTATACATTAAAGGTAAGGCCACTCATTCAGCAAGAATAGAGAAAAAAGAGAAGATGCTAGTGATGATAAAATAAGCAAACTCGATACGATTCGCACAGACAAACTAAAATGCAGTCCACTACGGCACACCACTTCGAGCGAGATTGTCTTCTTCTTCCCCTACCTACTAAATTATCGCATCGCATTCGTTCTCTCTCAAAAGAAGATGCTCCTGGTGTCGCCGAGTCGCCGCCGACTATGCACTCTCCTCATCAGTTTGATGACATTGACTATTTGTTCGCTCGCCGCCGCCGGCGCTTGGAGGCGCACGGAGAAAACGTTCTTCCATGGCAGCGCCAGCGTGATGCCAGCGCCAGCGTTCGCACGACCGCACCAGTTTCCTCGAAGACGCACCCAGGTCAGACTGAGTGACTTGACTTCGATGCCGGCTTCCCACTCCCACACGCCCCTGCGACCGGGACCGGGCGGTACCTGGTCTGACCGGGGCCTGCTCGCCCAACCTTTTTTATAAAATTGTAATTCACGCTTTTTCATCAATATTAAAGTTAACTAAGTATATACCAAATACTAATAATGATTAATTGTAAAACATATTTATTTTATAAAAAAACATATTTAGAGATCCGAATGTTGATTCTCTTTTATAATTTAGTTAAATTTGAGATAAAAGCATGAATCTTAAGCATCTTCAAAAGGGATCCTATACAAAATTCCTACTCCACTTTTTAGTTCCAGAAAAAACTTAATCTATTAGGGTCCAATTTGAGTGTCCATTTTTGTGTAGCCCCCCCCCCCCCCCCCCCCCCCCCCCCCCCCACCCCCCAAGCCCCATCTCTCAAGGTGTGTGATGGGCTCCCTACTTTTTTCATGATAATTTTCCGCACCAACTCCCTCTCACGTGTCTTTTTTTGTCTCGACTCTCTCCTGCACCGCCGCCCTATTCCATCGTGCCAAACCCACCCTTCCTGACCACTCTCGTCGAAGTCTTCCCCTCCCGCCGCGTACTCACCAAGGCCACGCCCACCCCTCCTTTGTGGTGCTTCCCTCCATCGTGCTATCATTGAGGCCAAGCCCACACCCCTCCCAACGAGGCCCTCCACCCTGCCGATCCCCTCGTCTCTCTTCCTAGCGGTAGGGACAGGAACCAGGGAATAAGAGTAGGGGGGAAAACAGTAATATGACTGACAAGTAGATAAAAAAGTAGGGACCCTAATTTAAGAGTTCACCTAGTAAACAAGACTCTTAAAAGTAGAAGAAATCTTTAAATCCAAAATTGAGGTTATGTTTTAGTAGCCATTGTTAGAGTTGCTTAGTTCTCTATATTGTACTTTCTTTTTGAATTGAGCTCTCTATTGTACTCCCAGTTCCCAAATTATAAATTATTCCAACTTTCTTGGAGAGTCAAAACATTTCAAGTTTGACCAAATTTATATAACAAAATAATAACATTTGTGATATCAAATAAGTATCATTAGATTCTTCATTAACTATATTTTCATAATGCAAAATTGGCTGGCGGACACTGAAAGTGGAGGTCGTTTGCTGACGGACATTCAAAATGGAGCCATTTGCTGAAAGACACTCTTGTGGCTATCAATTATGCTACCGGACACCGCGTCTCATATTTTATTCATTTCCACCAGCCGAGGAGAGAGGAAGATAGAGAAATATCATTTTTACCCTTGTCTTTTTCTTCTTCCTCTCTATCTTTCTTTTTTTTTCCTGTGCAGCGTCGCGAGCAGGTTTGGCCCAAGCGAGCCTCCCGTTGCGCCGCCTCATCTAGTCCCGGTGCGCGCTCCACGCCGCCGACCGCGCCGCCGTTGCCGCGCTGGTCTCACGGGTCCACGTCGCCGCCGAAGCCACCATCGGGTCATCGGCGCCGCAGCCGCAGCTCCTCGCCGCGCTGCGCGAGCTCAGGGACGTGGCGGCCGAGAGCAACCGCAATCGGAAGCTCGCTGTCGTCGTCCCCGGTGCGGTGGACGTCCTGGCGGTGGTGTTCGCGGTGTCCGCCAATGCCAAGTTCGAAGAGACAGCCACCGCCATCCGCGACGATACGCTCGACGTCATCTCCTCGCTGCAGGTCCCGGAGCAGTGCTTGCGCCGCGTCGCGGAGACGAACGAGGCGCTCGTCTCCGCGCTGCAGCGGTCTAGCGCCACGTCCAGGGCGCGCACGACGCTGCTCCTGGAGCTCATCACGGCCGTGCTGCCGCCCAGTAGGCTGGCGTCCCTCCCGTAGCAGGTGTTCAGTGAGGCTGTGGAGCTGCTCCGCGATAGGCTGGCCGTCTCCAGGCTCACGACAAGGCGACGCTGCACGTGCTCGTGCGCACGGCGGCGTGGGGATGCAACTGCGTCAAGGCGGTGGACGCCGGCGTGGTGCCCGTGCTCGTCGACATGCTCTTGGACGACAGGGCGGAGCGCCGCGCGTGCGAGCTTGTCCTGGCGGCACTAGACCGCCTGTACGGGTGCGCTGAGGGGCGCGCTGTACGTGGTGGCGCAATCAGAGCAGTATGTTGTTGCTAACCTCGCCTCCCTCCCCCGCATGCTCAGAGGTCGGAGCTCACTGACCTCCATGGCCGCGCTCCACCATGCCCGTGCGACCCAGCGTGGCTCTGAGCCTGCGGCCGGAGATGGCCTCCGCTCGCCGTGGCTCCACGGCCGCGGCTCGTGCGCCTGCACGGACGGTCTGCTTCCCCTGCTCGCTCCCGCGGTCGGAGACGACATCTGTGCCATGGCCCGTGTGGCTTTGAGCCTGCGGCCGGAGATGGCCTCCACTCGTCATGGCCCCACGCACGTCGGTGTCCCGCACGAGCACGATGTCCCAGAGCTGCTCGACCTCGTCCTCGTCGGCACCGCTGTCGTGCCTCGATCTCAAGCGCCGATTTCTCCTTCTCCACGCGCATGATCTTGGACATGGCCTACTCGGCCACGGACGTCGTGGCGCTGCACTCTTCCTCGACTCCCGCTGCAGCTTGGCGCGGGCCTCCTCGTGGGGCTGGCAGCGGGGGCAGGAGCACTCGTAGACACGCGGGGTGGCGCCCAGCTACATAGCGGCGCCGGAAATCGGCCAATGGCCCCCTGCCCGATTGGAGTGGGAGAGAAGGGGAGCAAGGTAGAAGAAGGGACATGGGCAAAAATGACATTTCACTGTTCTTCTCCCTACTCGAAAGCCATAAATAAATATTCCAGCAAATTTATCAGGAATCAGAGTGTTTTCTAGCAAATCGCTCCATTTTAGATATCCAGCAGCAAAGTGTGGTCACTTTCAGTATCCAGGAGCCAATTTTGTCTTTTATAATATACCTATTGGATATCATAAGTTTTATATTTCTGTCTAAAATTTTGGTCCATGCTTTAACTCTCTGACAAAGTTTGAATGTCTTATTATTTAAAATGGAGGGAGTACTTTGTCTAGTACATTTTTAGACTTGGGAGCGGAGGACGGAGGCAGTTACAAGATAAAACGCGCAGCCAAGTTTACGTAACGGCCGGCCCACAGGCCCAATCCGTGCCCAGCCCAATCCGCGAAACAGCCATCACGGCGCAGGGACACAGCCGCCTCGATCCGCGCCTGCGCGCCACGCGCCGTCCGATCCGATCCACCTGGCCCTGGCCCTGGCCGAAGCACACACGCCTCTCGCGCCAGCGGTAACCTCCTCCAACCGTAGCGCGGCCGTCTCCCACTCGTCGCTGTGCCTATAAAGGACTCCGCGGTCAGCGGGTTTGCCCGTCTGTTTGCGCGAAAAAGGTGAGGAATCCTCTTCTTTCCTGGCTGTCGTCGTGTCGCTCCAGATTTGGGGAAGGAAATCCGGCTAACCGCGAGTCGAGTCGAGAGGTGAGTTGCCCTCCCGCGCCTTCCCTTGTCTGGAAACTGTAGTTTCGGCCTTTTGGGTGACGTTGGTTATTAGCCGCGCGCGCTTGTTGGAGGTTAGGGTTTCGTTCGAATCGCCTGACGCGATCGATGATGATTCACGGGGGCATCCTCCGCCCTTTTCTTATCTGTTTGGTCGTGCCTTTGCGTATATACTTTCTAATTTTTGCGATTTGCCGTCCTAGTATTCTTTCTGACGTGTTGTCGGCCCTTTAATCTGATGTTTCGTATATCAAATCGAGGCTTAGATTCGAATGTGCATTTTTCGAGAGCGGCTGTTGTACCGGATGATTAGGTTAGAGGTTACCTTGCATCTGGGCTGAACCATTCTGTGGATGCTAGATTTGCGTCTGTGTGTTGAAATTGCTGTCTATGTTTAACTCTGATTGATTGGTAGATTCTGCCACTTTTGGCTTGCAACATTGTGCTTCTATTGTTGCTTAGGTTGGGCTTTCTAAATGGGCTAGTGGCTTGCACCATTGCGCAGCATTGTGCTTCTTTTGTTGAAATTGCTGTCTACTTTTAGTTCTTCATATAGATTTCTATAACCAGGGTTTGTTACGGGCCCAAACAGTAATAATGTTGTTTGAATGCTGCTGTGGGAAAAAATCTAGGAGAGGGCAGTCCTCCCTCTGCCCCTGTCCAGAAAAAAAAAGGGCGTACCCACTGCAGAGAGCTCCCGTTCTGTGCGGGGTCTTGGGAAGGGTGTTAGTGGCCAGCCTTACCCTCGCCTGTGCAATGCGAGGAGACCGCGACTCGAACCCGGGACCTTCCGGTCACAGGGGCTAAGACTCTACCGCTTGCCCCAGGCCAAAGTTGATATTAATTTTATTATCAATGATTATAAATGAAGTTGAATGGATGGTGTTCTACTTGTGTTTTTATGCTTGTTTTGAAAGCAATGGCAGGAGCTCTGCCTTTCAATTAAGTAGACAGGGCACCCTATATTTTCATCATTATGCAAAATTGTGGATGGTTTCAATAGATTTGTGCATGCAGTATTCATTTGAAGAAGGATTCTGCTATTTCTCGTAGTCAGGATAGCGGAATAGGAATAGGCTATTGATCCTCACTTGCAAGTTAGCTTGTTCTGAAATGTCAGATTTGTCCAGGTCATTACTGGGTGAAAATGTTGTATGTTGTCTTGAAACTACATTTGCAATGTTGCTAAATGAAACTGGGATTCTTGTCTTGGTACATTTGTGGTATGGAAAATTCAATTTCAACTCAAGTATTTGACTGAAAGTTCTGAATAACTTGCTTTGTGTCCTGTGTTTGTTATTCAGGCCGGTAATGTACTTACAATCTGGTGTAAGATGTTTAGGTTTTTTATGTATTTGATTTGATAACCATGCATTGGTTGCCTCATTGGTTGAAGCACAAAAGATTTTACCTGTAGTTTCTTTTCTTGGAAAATACCTATGCGCACATGCACCTGCTTTTTTGGAAAATATTTTACTGATGTTGCTTAAGATAGTTCATGTGACACTGCCATTGCTATTTATGCATTGAACAGTTACAAAGTTTAAAATCAATACTGTGCATGCAAGTACATATACATAACTGAATAAGATATGCATTTAATTCATGATTGTGTGTGCATTTAATTCATGATTGTGTGTGCAAAAGCGTGAACAAACCAAACAAGATCTGTTTATGAACTAGTTTTGTAGCCAGCGAACCCTGATGCAGGGTAAGGTTGTGAGGAGAAATAGTATTAGTGATGATAGTAGAATTCATTAGATATGGTGAACTTGTTGGACTTCCCTTTTTATTCGAAACCTGCAACCATGCCTAATTGTTTAGCTTTATTTACAAAACTCATCCTATATGTAATATTTGTATACAGCAAACAGTTAGGTAAACTAGTAGCTTATGCAAAGATGCAACCTGTTAATGGAGATGGAAAGCTTCCCTTCCATTGGATTTTATGCATCACCTTTTCTTTTCTTATTATTGTGGAGTAACTGAAATTACTTTCTGCACGTCACCTTTTTATTTTCATGTTATTGTGGAGTACCTGTCATTTCTTCTACTCCCTCTGTTCCAAATTATAAGTCGTATATGTAAATGCATAGCAAAAGCTACGTATCTAGAAAAGCTAAAACGACCTAGAATTTGGAACGGAGGGAGTATTTTTCACCTTTTCTTTTACTTTGACTTAGTCTTAGGTGATGTACTGTAATTGTCGAATAAAAAGAAGAACAATTATGTCTTAATATTTCCTTTAGGTAACATATACTGGGTGTGAACTAACCTGAGACTTGTGTACTGTGTGCTTGAATCTCTTTTGGGAAGATTTGTAGACTTTGAGCATGATCTTTAGCCAGAGCTTCATTGTATATGTCCATTTCAGTTTGCAGTTATTTTATAATTCAGTCTTTTGTATAGGACTAGATGGCGCGTACCAAGCAGACTGCTCGCAAGTCCACTGGAGGAAAGGCTCCTAGGAAGCAACTTGCTACAAAGGTTCGTTAGGTGTTCCTTTAAGTGTATGTTTCTGTGCTGTGCCTACAGAATCACGCTTTACAGAACTGATGGTTGATAAACATTGTTGTTTTGCTTTGACAGGCAGCCCGTAAGTCTGCACCCACAACTGGAGGAGTGAAGAAGCCTCACCGTTACCGCCCAGGGACTGTTGCTCTTCGGTAGGTGCACACAACTATCTTCAGTTGATACTATAAATCTTTTGGCTGAAGATATTCTGCAAACACTTGTCCCATAACTTCTTCCTTTCTAGTGAGATCCGCAAGTATCAGAAGAGCACTGAGTTGCTGATTAGGAAGCTGCCATTCCAGAGGCTTGTAAGGGAGATTGCTCAGGATTTCAAGGTGAAAGCACTAAAATCTTACATGCCGACATTTATGCTATATGTGAGATCCATGGAAGGTCTGTAGAGTTTGTATGAGAGCGTGTGTTCTTATTTCTCTTTCCTGAACTGCCTTGCAGACGGATCTGCGCTTCCAGAGCCACGCGGTGCTTGCTCTGCAGGAGGCAGCTGAGGCCTACCTGGTCGGTCTCTTTGAAGACACCAATCTGTGCGCCATCCACGCCAAGCGCGTGACCATCATGCCCAAGGACATTCAGCTGGCAAGGAGGATCCGCGGCGAGAGGGCGTAAGTCTGTCGTCGATGGGAGGAAGGAAAGAACTCTGCGCGCGTTCTGTGTTCGTCTCGCCGTGTAGGTTTTGTGAAAAGATAATCTTGTAAACTGTACTGGTCACAGTCTGACTGTAGCCATAGTGGCGTATGCGCATGCTATTGGCAGTTCGCGTGTCTGGAATCTGCACGGAGTCTTTTATTCGTTTTGCTTTGGAGCGTAGTCGGCTGTCGTGATATATGTTATCCAGGCCTAACTACGGATTTGGTTGTCTGAACCTCTGAATATACATCGTATTCGTCTGTTTGTCAGTTTTGCGCAGTTTCTTCAATTTCTCTGGCGGCCGTTCTGGCCTCCATTGCGAGTTAAAGTGGCCTGAATGCCTGAATTGTTTGGGAGTGAGTATCGGGTGGCCGTGCACCGCAAGATCAGCCGAGCTGACTGAGCAATGAGCTCCATGGTCCCATGGGAGGGGAGTCCTTGCGCTGCTCTGCCTTGATGTCGCACCGTCAGTTTGTTCTGGTTCTATTTCCGCCCTCACTGGTTTGGGCATCGCTGTTGCCATTGCTTTCGGAAAAAAGAAGCGTTCGTTCGATTGCTCGTACAGCCGTACGTACGTACGTACTAACCAGAGTGCTTGTCATGACGATTCGTTGGTTTCGTTGGATTGTCAGTGCCTGTGTACCTGAACCTGAAGCCAGCCATGGCCATCCATATTCAGCAGCATGGAACGGAAGGAGTCCGGGCGCCCCTGTCTCTGAACAGGACAGGCCGATGCACCCTGTCTGTGGTGAAAGAAACCGTCAAATGGACGTACGCCGACCACCTGCCATCGGATCCGACGACGGCGTCTGTGCGAGCAACAAGTTTATCGTGTCTAGTCTAGCAGGTGAAGGGTGATGCGAGCGAGCACGTCGAGTGGTCCGCGGCCATCCACCCCAGCGGGATGACGCGAACGCAACTGCCGCCGCTCCACGTCGCTTTTCGCTGCCGCCGCGCCTGCTCGGCGCTCTCTTTGATCGCCCTTCTTCCCTCGTCAGACACATGGAACCAGCAACCCTGTATAACCGTTCTCCATGCTCTAGCTTCACACTAGATATCTATTAGTACTAACTAGTAGACGGATTTGGTGTCGATTGGCTAATAAATAAAAAAACTGGCATGCGAACTAATTAAGGCGACAGTTTCCTGCGTTTTCAGCGCGTAACAAGCCAACAGGCAGGTTTGAGAGCCAAGGATTGATGCTAGCTAGCTGTAGTGACCTAATCGTCCCTTTTCTTGGCGATATACTAAAACAAAGCAAACCGTGACGAAAACCTATCCACATTTTCCCTCTTGTTATTTCAGCATCCGGCGCTGTCACGCCAGTACCGACCCGACACATCAGGGGCCGGAAACGACGTCTGCCCCCAAATAATGGCCCTATTCGCTTCAACTTATCAGCCGTACCGTTTCAACGAAATAACAGCGTTTTTCTAACAACAAATCAACGTTAACCGTTTTTTCAGTCAGCCGCCAATGTATCACATGACCGCGTCGCCAACGCACCGCCTTCGCCTAAAACAAACGGCCCGGTCAAGAAAGGCCATGCGGTATTATTGGCGGCTCGCGGCTCTCGCTTGTAGACGGCATCGCGTTAAGGCTCTCGACAGGGAGATATTTGGCGTCGAGCGACCTGTCCAGAAGACTAAGTGTGTGTGTTTGGCAGGCCTGAGGGGCTCCTTCGGCTCATCTGTTTTTTCATTGAGAAGCGGCTTCTCCTAAAAAAAACTATCGATCCGTGGGGGTAAGACAACCCTGGACATTGTGTTTAAGAATAAGACTTTCTCACGCAGGCCGAGAACCCCCCGAACCTCTTCCTCACCCATACACAGCGGCACTGTAGCTACTATGAGACTGGACTGGCCTTAAACCTGTGTTTTGGCGTAGGACAGATGAAGAGATTTTTTTTAACGCGCAGATAAACTACGCCTCCTCCGGCCAACGAATCATTTAGTAGGACTCCGCCCCAGCAGTAAAAGCAAAAGCCGGAGAGGAGATCTAATAAACAGACGCTAATTATCATCCTGTTTATTGCAGCAGCACCGTGGTAAACGAACTGACGCAGCAAGGAGCAGCAAAGTGCACAATGGCATGCCCTGAGTGATCAGAGGCGGAAACATCTACAGGTACTAATGTAGTCCCTCCCTCACTCAAAAAAAAAATGTAATTATAGGATTCGTACCGATCAAATAAGTTCAACTTTGACTAAATTTATAATAAATAATATTATCATTTATGTCTTTAAATAAATTTGTTATAAAAATATATTCTATTACTAATTTAATGATATTTATTTTGTATTATGATTATTAATATTTTTATATAAAATTTAATTAAATTTTAAAGTATTTGATTTCTTAAAAAACGAGAATTATATTCTTTCGTCGACTAAGCAGTACTATCGATGCATACTAGCAGCCCATCGCCATTGGATCACGCGATATAATACAAAATCAACCCGATGGTGGGCCTGGGATCACATGCAAGTACGCACGCAACGCGACGTGTTGGAGGTGAAGCCTGCGTCTCTTTCTCAATCTTCACCTGCTCCAAACCCCGAGAGCTGCACAGCTCAATTCTTCGTGCCGTTCGCTTGTCTTATAAACTCATCTTTTTCGGTCGATGAATAATATTTTTTATCTTATAATAAATCAGTTAATAGTATTTTTAATCATGTTTTATTAGCCAAATGAACAGGACACGTGTATGCTTTGATTTCCCGGTTGCAATCTGTTATATATATATATATATATATATATATATATATATATATATATATATATATATATATATATATATATATATATATATATATATATATATATATATAATCTCACTCTCATGCCACCCACTACTATAAAAACTGCTCCGTGTCATCGCGCTTTGTGTTGTGTGCGATGCGAGTACCTAGTGAACGAACACCGCCGCGCCTCGCTCGCCCGGCCGGGTTGCGACGGACACTCCCACTCCCAGCCGATCGATGCAGCCGTCTTCCAGGGCGAGGTGAGAGTGAGACCATGCATCCCGCGGAGACAGAGCATTCCGATCCTACTCTGAATTCTTGACGAGTTCTGTTCTCGCGCGCCGTGCAGATCCAGGTCCTGGGGAGCCGGGCCGTGGACCACTACTCCTCCGCCTCTGCTGTCTCCCAGGCAGATGAAGCCTCGGCACGAGCGCAGCAGGTCCACCACCACCACCTCCACGTACGCGCCACTCGTCTCCCAGGTGAGGTGCCTAGTTATTGGACATGCACGGTAGTAGCTGTAGTAAACGTGTCAACGTGACGGACTCATCGATCGCAGCAGCAAGGCCAGGCCGGTGGCGACGCCGACGGCAGCGTGACGGAGCAGGAGGTGGTGGCGGGCGTGGCGCAGCCGGAGGAGGGCGTCGGGCCGACGACGACCACGGAGATGGAGGAGTCGCCGCGGGTGAGCGACGGCGGCGCCGCGGATAAGGAGCGTGTGATGCGGCTCCTGGAGCGGGAGGCGGCGTCGGCCAAGCAGCGGGAGACAGCGGCGGATGCACGATGCGGGATAAGGGGGGTGCTAAAACAATGGAGATGTTGATTTGCATGAAGATTTAATGGTGAAATCAAGCTTTTTGCTACAGTAATTATGCTTGAAATCAAGAAATTAGGGGGGGCTGGAGCCCCCCAGCCCCCCCTTTGGATCCGCCGCTGGCGGGAGATGATGAAGATGCTGGAGTCGCTGGTCCAGCAGACCAAGGAGCTGGAGCAGGCCAAGATCGCGCTCGAGGAGGCCAGGCTCGAGGTCGCCGCGCTACGGCATCAACAACAGCAGGGCGAGGCCGCCGCCACCGGGCCGGCCGCGCAGGCGCAGACACAGACACAGCAGCAGTGGAGCGTCATGGACCTCATGTTCGGCGGCGTGGACGAAGAGATCAACGGTCTTCGTGCCAGGCTCCGCGCGTCGGCGCAGGCCGAGGAGCGGAGCCGGAAGGCGGCGGACGAGCTCACCGCGGCGCTGTCCGCGGTCAGCATGGAGGCGAAGCAGGTCAAGGCGTGGCTCTGCGACGCGCGGGACGAGCGGGAGGCGGCCCACGCCGAGCGCGACCGGCTCCGGGGCCTCCTCTAGGGCGCCGAGGCGGAGCTGTGGTCGGCGACCGAGCGCGTCGACGAGCTCACCGCCGACTGGAAGGACGCCGCGGCCGGGTGGCGCGCCAGGGAGAAGGCGCTGCTGGCGCGCGCGCGTGGCGCGGAGGAGGAGGCCGCCGCCGCGCGGGCGGAGAGCGCCGCCGAGATCGACGCGACGCGACGGGCGCTCGCCGACGACAACGCCGCGCTGCGCCGCGCGCTGGAGCAGGCGGTCGAGGAGGCTAACGCGGCCGCCGAGGCGCTCGAGGCCGCGACCGGCGACAACGCCGGACTGCAGGAGGCCGTCGCGGAGAAAGAGCGCGACCTGGAGGCTCTGCGGCGGGAGAACGAGGGACTCAGGGCCAGCGAGGCCGCGGCCAGGGAGCGCGCCGAGGAGCTCCAGGGCCAGCTCGCGGCGGCAAGGAAAGAGCGGGAGATCCCGCTGGTGGAGAAGTGGAAGCGGGAAGACGCGCAGGGCAAGCTGGGCGCCGGAATGTTCCTGGACTCTGGGAGGCTGGTCCCGGGCGGCCGGAAGGACTGGATGTTCGCGTCGCTGAGCAACCTCGCGGAGCTCAAGTCGGCGGCGGCCGCCGCGGCGGCCATGGACGACTACGGCTACGAGTTCGACCACCTGGACGTGGCGGGCCAGTACGGTGACGACGCCACGGAGCACGGCATGAAGCGCAAGATGAAGCAGAGGCGGTCAATCCTGCGCAAGTTCGGGGATCTCTTCAGGAGGAGGAGCCTCTACAAGCCCAACCTCGCGCCGGTGCTGCATAACCACTACTAGAAGTCTGCGTAGAAGAACCTAGACAGGCCAGGGCCATAGATGCTCGATCGCGAGGTCGACGATGCTTGCTTGCTTGCAGAATAAGAGAGAAATTAAAAGTAGGCCCTTGTTTAGTTGCAGAAAGTTGGAATTTGGGACTACCGTAGCACCTTCGTTTTTATTTGGCAATTAGTATTCAAACATAGACTAATTAGGTTCAAAACGTTCGTCTCGCAATTTCCCACCAAACTGTGCAATTATTTTTTTTTCGTCTACCTTTAATGCTCCATGCATGGGCCACAAACATTCGATGTGATAGGTACTGTAGCACTTTTTGAGAATTTGGTGTGGAACTAAACAAGGGCTAGGCATATATTACACCGGTGCAGATTGATGTAGCAGGCATTGGAAGGAGATTACGTTGTTCATATGCTCCGGACGGATGGATCAGTATTTTGGTGATGATTTTAGTTATGCGTGTCGATTACTCGAACTTGTTTCTTCTTTTCGGTTATATAAAAGGAGGGTGATCAGTGCATGCACTTGAGTAGTGCCACGCGCTGGAACAGCGTTGATCAGCAGTTACACGGATACGATTTGAGCGACCAGGATTACTGTACGGATCACTACCCATAATGATCAGCACTTCTCTTATAATCTATCTTTTTCAATATGTTTTTTCAACCGGAATACTATTTTTCTTTCACGACAAATCAGCCCGAGCAATATTTCGGTTTGAGAGAAGCGAACAGGGCCGGAGGAGGGAGTACACCGATAAAAAAAAAGCTGCTTTAAAATGGTCGCATGAACCGCAAGTGCGGCCGGAGGACTCTACCACTGGCTCGGAGGTTAGAGGCAGAGCGAGCATGAGGGTCGGTCCTGCACGTAAGGGGAGACCGTATCTTTATCCGGACGGACGGACCCTCGGTCCGAATCGCACGGATACGCGGGCAACGCGCACGGGTCAGGCCGGTTTGGCACGTCCACGTCGGGCCGTCGGCGGATGGCGACTGCTTCAGTTGTTCAATGCAGTCACGGCTCTGCTGACTTGAATGAAAAAAAAACAATATTATTTGCGTGGAGGCCTCTCGCAGCCCAAGTGCCTTCGAGACCGGCCCCATAGAAAACGGGCCGTTTTGGAAGCCATCGTGTTGGGATTGTGGGCCGGGCCGGTAGAGACTACATGGACTCATGGAGAGAACATCCGCCGCCGCAAGTTCCTCGCCGACGCTCCACCCGCGCCGGCGCTGCTCCTAAAACCACCCGATTAAACCCTAGCGGGCAGCGGCGATTCCTCTCCAGTCTCCAGCAGTCCAGCTCGATCGCGATCGGTGACCAGCAATCCATGGCCGCCACCGCCGCCGCGCCGCTCGACGAGGGCAAGGCGAAGAAAGTCCTTCGCCAGGTTCGCGACACCGCCTTGTTGCCCCAGCTGCACAGCATTTTTTTTCCTTTTTCCCGTGCGATTCTTCGGAAAAGTACGTATCTGATTTGGTTGCCCCAGGTGGAGTTCTACTTAAGCGACAGCAACCTCCCCCGCGACAAGTTCCTGCGGGAGACGGTCGAGCAGAGCGACGACGGATGTAGCGCCCCTCGCCCGCTTGCTCCATCTCCCTGCTGTTTGGTTTTGTGGGCGAGCTGAGGCTGAATTTTCTGTTGTTTTTGCCAACTGTGCAGTGGTGAGCTTGCCCTTGATATGCTCCTTCTCGCGGATGAAGTCCCACCTGGGGCTGGACGCAGATGTGAAGGCCGAGACTATGCCAGAGGAGACCGTGCTTGCGGTTGCTGAGGTGCTCCGGCGTTCTCCAGTCCTCCGCGTATCGGAGGATGGTAAGCCAATTCCTGCCCTTCCCTCACTTTTTTTCAGGAAGTTTGGTTAGTTCTGTCACATGCTAAACACCTGAGCTTTGTAGCAGAGATTTAATGTAAATCTTGTGTTTCGCAATGTAGTTGAGATTTTAGATCGTCCTATTCTCCATTAAAAATATCGACAAACGTAGATCCCTTGAGCTTGAATTATGAACAAGTTGTGGCTAGCATTTGTATATACTGCCACAGTCTTAAGATGACACCTTGCCTTGGCTTGCACTTGATTATGATCTCTGCTTTACGGATATTTTACTGGAAAGTGGATATTAGTATGAACTTCTATTGTAAGTCAAGGGACATGGTTCTATACAATGAATAGTTGATTTAAGAGGCGGATTGGAATGAATATGAGTCGGTTCATTTCTACTGTACTTCAATTGCAGGAAAGAAGATTGGTAGAGCTAGTGAACTCTCGAAGCCAGATGAGATCATAGAACAAGTAGACTCTAGGACTATTGCTGTATCTCCGCTGCCTTACAATGTAAAGCTGGAAGACATCCAATCTTTTTTCACAAATTATGCGAAGGTGTGTTCTATCTTTTTTCACAAACTATGCGAAGGTGTGTTCTATCTATTTTCATTCAAATACTGCAGTTAGTGTGCTACTGGTTGGTTAGGATATGGATTGAATGAAATTGAAATAAGATGCATATAATAACCAACTGCATATATTTCATTCAATTTGTTCAATATGGCAGATCAAGATTTTTAACTTGTAATAAAAAAACAGCAGCATGGCGAACTGCCTAAGCATAGACAAATATAATTATCTGTTCTGCTCTACCGTGTGTCCTGTTCAGGCCCTTGACTGCATATTTCTGTTCTATTAGTATTCTTTTGCAGTATGGTCGTAGTCACAAAGTTTCTGGGTCCCGTGAACCCGGGTCGGGGTCGACGAACCCGGGTCGAGGGTCGAAGGTGGTGAACCCGTTTTATGTGACTATGAGTATGGTTTGCTTCCGATGTGAAAGATATCTGGAGACTTTAATAGTTATTATGCCCTTTTCAAGTTATATTCTGTTAATCTGCAATGGAAGTAGAGGAATTGTGCATTTGTTTGTGTAAATAACATAACATTTTTATGTGCTTTGGTATAAATTCATAGGTAAACAGCGTGAGGCTTCCACGCAATATTGTCAACAAAAAACACTTCTGCGGGACTGCTTTGGTTGAGTTTTCTGAAGAAGAGGAAGCAAAAAGTATTATGGACAATGCTTTAGTATTTGCAGGGGCAAATCTGGAAATAAGGCCAAAGTAAACCACTTTTCTATTTGTACAAATAAAACAGATGCCCATTAATGCCTTCATAAAACGATCTAGCTTCCTGCCTTTGGGAACTTGCTTTCCTTTCTTTTCATTGCCATTGGAATGTATTATGATAGGCTAGCCATTTTTCTATCTTGAATCTAAGTGAACATCTTTATTCACACAGATTTCCTGTCCTGACTTCATTACATGTTTTGTATTTTAACTCAATGACATCTTTGATATTTTGACTGTTACTTGCCTGAATTATGAAGGAAGGAGTTTGATGCCGAACAGGAGTCCAAAAAAGAAGCATATGAAAAGGCACGCCCTAGAAAGGACAACCAGGATGAAGGGTGAGTGTCTGTATCTTACAGCCTATTTGGTCAGTTATTATTATTTTTGTCTCTTATAGTCCTTGAAATTTGGTTGCAGCTATCCAAAAGGTCTAATTGTGGCCTTCAAATTGAAGAAGACCATGGTTGATTCTGTGGTGCAGCAAGATAACATAGATGAAGGCAATGACTCTGCCACGAAATTAGAGGTTTCCAGTTCCATGAAAAAACTCTCAGGTCAGGGGCCAGAGTCCACCGTTGAGAGCGATGGTACTAAGCAAGGGAAGTCCTCAGATGACATGACCAAAGAGAAAGAACTAAACACTGCGGAAGCTGCAGAGTCTGAGAAGTGTATTGGTGATGCCCCGGTAGAAAGTGATAAACATGGTGATAGTGAATCATTGAGCAGGGATGGCAAAAACATTTCTGGCGATGTTAATGTGAAGAACCAAATATCAAGGGAGGATCTAAAAGAAGCATTCAAAAAATTTGGAACTGTTCGGGTAATGATAATTCATGCCTCTTTCTGGATTTTGCTTTTGTTGGTTTAACAGTAATACTTCCATTTTTTTGTCTTGAAGTGAAATGGTATGGGTTTCTTTTCACTTTTTCTGGCCTATCATGTAGATAGGAAGTATACCACTTTTTATAAATTCACCTATGCTCAATAAGTGTTGCTGAGGACTCAAATTTCAGTTCATGGATTACATGGGTAAATTCTTTTGTTTGCCTTATCTTTCTCTCTCTCTCTCTCGAATATGCAGGAGAGCTGCATATCATGATATTAAGAATGAAAAGGTGTCTAGACGACTCATACAACCTTTAGTGGGGAAATTTATTGTTTGCCAGAATAACTTGCACTTATGTGCTCTGCCTCTAATTAAGTGTTTTCTCCTATGCCATACATTTTCAAAACATTTTTAACCATGTGCCATCGAAGTCAGCCACCTGGCCAATAGCTTGCCTTTAAGTATATACAAAGATTATTTTTCTACCCTGTAAGTCGGGCTTAACTGTAGTGCCCCTACTTGCCATTGTTTCATTCCTGTTCTATCTATGCCTTTTGGAATGGGCTCCATGGCCCCATGGGTATTCTGCAAGTAATTACGTAGACAGATACCTGCTGTATTTGTCCTGTCTTCTAGTTTGGTGCTGCTTGAAACTCCTCCCTCTCTCTTTTGTCCTTCCTGAATTCCTTTTCTCTTCTGCGACTGTCATCCTCAAGCTGCTAGATAATAGCTCCTGATGACTAGAACGAGATGTGCTACCTGCTGCCTCACTGTTGCCCTTGCTGATATGCTTTACTGATCATGGTAGTGGCTGGAGGCCATTTAGGGAGTTGGATGGCTGTTTTTCTTGAAAATTCTGACATGCTTAATGGCTGCGTGGATGCAAAATTATGACTCTTCTGGCATGGAGAGAACATATTTAAAAGAAAGATGGGGTGGTGGTAGTAGGCACGTTTTCACTGGAAGGCATGCCAGGGAACTGAGTTATTTGGTACCAGTTGAGGAATCACCTCCCTCGGCACACCAGTTACCAAATCTCTCCTGGGCATTCGAGGAAAAAAAATATTGGTGCCGGTTAGAACTTTCTTTGATGATACTCCATATACTTTCCTTTGCCTTTCAAAATGCTGTAACTTCTTTAGGATCTATTGGTTATTTACCGGCAAATGTTCTGAAATTTCGTTAACAGAAACCTCACAATTTACAGCCACGATGCTACTCAATGGAAACTCATATTTGAATACCAAGTAATGGCATGTATTCTGCATCCCATTTACCTTCAGCACTTGCTGATAATGATATATTTCTTTAAATATGTTTCCTCCTGAAGTATGTGGACTTCAGCATCGGGGATAATTCAGGATACCTTCGCTTTGAAGATTCTAAGGCAGCTGAAATGGCCCGCATGTCCGCTGTACTTGCTGATGAAGGTGGCTTGATAATTAAAGACCACATTGTTACTTTGGAGCCTGTGACTGGTAAGAGCAGCAGCTGTTCTTTATTGACTTTGACTTTTTGAATCTTGAATTTAATCTATTCTGTTACAAGTTGTTGCTCTAGTAACAAATTAGTGTCCTTGTGGCCATTTAGGAGCTCAAAAAGCAAAATTTTGACCACCAGTTTCTGTTCAGTTGTTTTTGTAAGTCTAATAAAATTTGGATACTATAGAAGTATTTTTTTTCAGACAATTCAGAATCATTTTCTTGTGGCTTGTCTTGATATTTATAAAGATATTATTGACAGAATCAATTTGGCTTTACCCATTCTAGGAACACACTTTTATTTTACCAGAGGGGGGAATAGTTACTAGTGCAGATAAAGTTTTTCTTTTTCTTTTTGTTTGGCTTTGGTTTTCTTCTCATAGCTTATTAATGAACAGTATGAATAGCATCCTTGCTGTAGAGGGTGTTATTCCACTTTATGGTGGTATACTTGGTGGGATCTGTTTTCATCGATGTTACTGAATGCACCAGATAGGAATTATATTTTCAGATCTTAGGCAGTACCTATCTGTTTTTGCAGGTGAAGCTGAGAAAGATTATTGGAACACAATTCGCGGCATTCAAGGAAAGTACAAGGATAGTAGAAGCTACAAGGGAAGGTATTAGTGTGTTCTCTGTCATCTCTGTTTGGTTTTATCTCTTTGTCTTGTTTGCACTGTATTATCTCAGGAAGTTCACAAAAGAACCTCCATGCGCTTGATGATATGTTTAAGCAATTCTCCTCATGGAAGCTGACACTAACATAAATGATACCTTTGCTAACTGTCACAATTAAACATTTAAACCACGACACCTTGTTTACTCAATATAATTAACTGGGCTAACTGTTGAATTTGGCACCACAGACACCTTATTTACCCAGTATAATTGATGTAAGTTGCAGTTTTTTTTTCTTGGACACTTAAACTAAACCTTTGAGGAACTAGTTGGCTTTATGTCAAAAAGAAAACACGCACCCAAATTTGCCTCTATGAGGACTTGGAATTGAAACCTGGTTGGTTTGGGTGTACATCTACACCTTCAGGCCTCAGCCAGCTGAGGCTCAACTTCCTTGAAATTACAGTTTTGTTTGTTAAAATTACAGGTATGTTCATGTAAAACTAGGGGCGCCACTTTCAAGTGAAAGCCCTTGGGTTTCTGCTCTTATATAGGGCCGTACACCATCTTCAACAAGAGTTGTCTTAACCTTTCTGTGGAAGATAACATGGCTTAATTATTCTTTTTCATGATTTTCTAGGGCTTTAAAGAACCAGAGAGGAGGAAAGCATTTCAACGGGAAGCGAGATAGAAACCCCGAATCAGAGAAGAATTCTAACAAGTCCCGGAAGGTTGAAGCTGCTGCGTGAGGTTATTTTAGGTACCTTAGCTCGACTTGAGAAGTAACATGTTATGCCAGCATGACGACTTCACTAGTCTCCCAGTTTGTAGAAGCGACTTGTTTTTAACGATCATTTTCGTTTTGTTCGTTTTGCCACCTTATTCGATGTTTATCTCTATGCTATAATCCTTTTGTAATGGCTTTACTGTGATACATGGGGGCACCCAATGGCGTGTAAATTGAACGCACGAAGTTTAGGGACCAAGTTTAGGCTTCCCTTACGAAACTGTATAGCATTTCTATTCTTCCAATAGTAAAAATGCCAACTTGTCTCGATTATGTCTCTTAATCAGAGGGTCTCTACCTGTGTTTTCATATCTATAGATAAGTATGACTCCGGGTTAGCTTTGAAGACCATATCGCGAATGATGCACATAGATCAGGAGGTCTAGGCAACACCCACATGTGGATCACGTATTTACGTATTGAGCACTCGAGCAGTTCTCACAAATTAATACATTCTTAACGATTCTTTTGAAATAATATCGTCTTAAATAGATGATAGTGCAAATATAGGTGCTAGTTACAGAAAATTGCAAAAATAACACATTGCCGGCTCTTATGAAGCCGGTATTGGATTAATCGACAAATGGGGAGCCGATATATAATCAGGCAGACAGCCGAAAAGTTATGCCACATAAGTCAATTGTTGTTCACATATGACTATTTTGTGGCAGACCTATTGGTTTTCCAATTGCCGACATGCCTATTAACAATCAATTGTAAAGCTAACAGGCCTATCGGTTTTCTAATTGGCGATAAGTACTATTTGGTTATGAATCGCCTATCGGTCTTTCAATTGGTGATAAGCCCTATTGGGTTGTAAAGCTAATAGACCTATCGGTCTTCCAATTGGCGATAAGCCCTATTGGGTTATGAATCGTCTATCGGTCTTTCAGATGGTGATAATCCCTATTGGGTTATGAATCGCCTATCTGTCTTCCAATTGGTGATAAGCTCTATCGGGTTATGAATCGTCCCTCCACTGAGGTGTGATCCCCTCCATTTAGCTTATTGGCATGTGGATTGGCCACCGGTGGACCCAGTCGGCTTTCTAGTTGCTGATGACATGGCATTTGTTCATCGACCAATGAACAGGTATGCGCCACGTAGGTTTATTGGCAATCTCCCCAGTCGGCTTCCCAAGTGCTGACAGGGTGTTATTTTGCATTTCTTTTCAATAACTAGCATCTAAATTTGCAATTATCTATTAAAACAATATTATTCACCAAAAAAAAACATTCTTGACTGCATTCACCGGACAATGCAAGGTTAGCCACATCACAACGTGTATTCTGACGGTGCTAGATTCTCGTTCCCTTTCAAAGGTTAGCCACACAGTGCTAGATGCTCTTCCAAGAGACTTGCCTTCAGTTGAAGGCAGAAACCCTTCCACCCGGTGAAACATATACAAATTTTCGTTGACCTAGGGAGAAAAAAATAGACTACATAAGTATGTGATATAAATCAGTACAGTATCACTACCTTAGTGTTTCATTTACTGAGAAATTAGAAGCCTCATCTATGTCAACATGGAGCATTCACTGAATCCGCAGCCACAATAGTCATATATAACCAAAGATAATCTACATTGCTCACCAGTCTTACAACAACCGGCAGCAGAATCAAGAACCCGAACTATATGACAGTAAGGTACACAAAGCCTGCTTTTTCTCGATCGGGCCATTCACCCGTATTTCATTAAAAACCTGCCACAATACAGCTTAGCAGTGATACAGTATACTATAACAAAGCTTGTAACAGTACAGCTTTCACCGGATATGGTCATAGCTCATCTAACAGCTCCTTTCCAAAACCGTCCCTCCGCGTTACTATGATTTAAGAAACTTCGCAAAAGCGCGACTGCCTTCCCTCCTTTGATAATAGTTTAAACTTCTACCTCCAAGAGACCAAGACTAACTAAATCTACACAGCAAGCACAATTGGAGCGACCAAATACACGAGTACACGACGGCCACCAAGGATCCATTCAAGGGCAACGAGAATCTCTAGTACCACACGCCAAATCTTGGGGAAAAGAAACACACTTCCCTCCGCTGATATCTCGAGGACTCGCGGGCGCAGCGACTGTTCGTACCAGGCTACCAGCTGAGGAACAGAAGCACTAGGAGGAGAGTGAAACCGGTCCTCCTCCGCGGGCGCTTGGGAGAGCTCCGGATTCCGGAAGCAGCCTCCCCGCCGGCCGGCCGAGTGCGGTGGCGAGTGGATGCGCCTCCCGCCCGCTGTCTGTGACTGTGACTCTTCTGGACTATACAAGTTAACAGGCTCCCAATGGGCCGGACGCACGCGACGGGAAGCCCACTACTAGAACACGGCCTAGCTTCGCTTTCTTCGCTCAGGTTGCCCGCGCCCGCCGGCAGCCGGTTGCGTTTGTTGCAGAGGCAAGCGATTAGTACCACATCTCCTAGCCAGGACGAAGCATGGAGGGACGGAGCTATAAAACAAGGGGCAGGCCAACATGGGAACGCATACCTTTCTCGGCCTTTTGGCTAAGATCAAGTGTAGTATCTGTTCTTATCAGTTTAATATCTGATATGTGGGCCATGTGTCCACTTCGATATTAAATTTATTTTTTGTGGGGGAGGTGTCCACTACAGTGGCTTGCCACTGGGGCCCTCGAGCGTCGCCTAGCCGTTGCACTGCTGGCTGGGCCTGGCGCACCCCAACCGAAACAAAAACAAATTTTGTTGGCTCTGGTAATTTCCTGTTGTTTGTACCCTTTTGGCCCAACACGGCGCAAGCTTTGGATGGGTCTGGTCTAGTCGGTCTCAAAATAATGTCCCCTAGTTTAATTTGTTATGCAAATCGATCTGAACCTTTGATGAATCATGCGATCTACTTTTCGCTCTCATCTAATCCGGGTGGTTTTGCACTCTAATCTTTTTGCTGAACAGTGGTATACGACTGCTGTCATACGCTGCACGCAGAGAGGCATACCTCTTGCCACCAAAGTGAAAAGGTAGTTCATCAGAGAGGCATCCTCTTACCCGAGACATTTGGACGAACAGGTCAAAAAACGGTGATACATAAATATCACACCGGTACTGTATTATTTATTTGGAAAAAAAAAAACGAAAGAACACAAAAGTTGAATACAAGAGGAAAGGATTAACTCAGGTCAGTGATCCACCGTCATCACATTTCGAACCTGTTTCTTCTTTTCGGTTACTCGAACTTGTTTCTTCTTTTCGGTTATATAAAAGGAGGGTGATCAGTGCATGCACTTGAGTAGTGCCACGCGCTGGAACAGCGTTGATCAGCAGTTACACGGATACGATCTGAGCGACCAGGATTACTGTACGGATCACTACCCACAATGATCAGCAGTTAGAGGTCGGGTAAGCCGTCAGATCTGGTGTTGTTTCTAGCTGTAAGCTGGTACTACAAGCCGGCCGTGCCCAAATCGGCGTGTGCCACTGTTTCAGCTACTGCTGGCTGCTGTGACAATAGCTGTGACAATAGTTGGACTTCAATCCATTTATGCTTTTTTTTAGAAACTTCAATCCATTTATGCTGATGGGCTCCTGCTCCATGCGGGCTGTTCTCAAGTTCAAGATTGTGCTTAGTTGAGCTTTTGAAAAGTGTTTCTGCTGCGTAAGAAGAAACCAAACAGCTACAACCTGGAGCTGCTTTTTTTTTTTTATAGAAGTAGTTGCTTTCATATAGTACTAGAAATCATGCGTTGCCGCACCTTGCCTGTCTAGCCAGCCTGCGATACTGTTGTGTGAGTCCATTTGGAGACCATCTGTTGTCTTCGCCAGGTAGAAATAGAACGGATTTCATACGTACTAACGTGTACGTGTACAACCTGATTAAGGAGATCATTCACAAGAAAGCATGATGTGCCTAACTGCCTATATAAACTTGAATGAAGAGAGAAAAAAGTTCAAAATATACGATAAGCTTAGATAGTGTAGCGATTCAGAAAAAAAAACAAGTCAAGAACTTAGTGATAACCAAAGCAGACGTGTCAACATCTCATGAATCTGATTTTGTACATGTTGCAGCATATACACGATAGACACCACGGGGTATCACAAGGACATACACAAAGAAGTTGCTAGAACTCCTATTATGACTGCAGCATGCAATGGCTACAGAATTCTTCTCTTCCAATTCTGTCTTTTGTTTCGATGTTCTAGTCCGTTGAATAGTCGCTGCAAGATTGTGTAAAACGGGAAAAATCATAACGTGCTCTTTTGGGTTTGTATCCCTATATTAAGTTTCGTTACCATGGAGATTGGAGAATAGGATAAGCATGATACACGAACTGCAGCCAGAGATACTATTTTTATTTTTACTTATTTTTTTTTTCAAATTGTTAGTTTAGCATATTGGAAGGTTTCAAATAAATATGAAATGAGTTCCAATTGGTTAAATTTTGGTAGGTCTTGGTGCACATTTTTTTTTCTTATATAGAGATAACAAATTTAAGCAAGCTTCTCTTAATGTTGCCCTATTTGTACTGCTGAGAAGGAAATATGTTATTACCTTGATATATGTGATAAAGGACCTTAACCTGGCCTCGTTGTTGGAATTCACCGGCAAAGAGGGTGCTTTTGCGGGACAGGCTTTGAGCGAGGGGAGCATGGTGGGGTTGTCCAGCAAGAGCACTTTTTTGCCGCTTCAAAATCCATATGAATTAGTATAAGCAAAAAATAAAATAAAAGGAATAGATATATCAGTCTTGTTGTGAAATGCAAGATGTAGGGAAGTTCATTGCAAGGTAACTTTATACCCCTTTTTATGTAATTTCTTGATGATGGACGGCTTGGAGTTGAAGCTAACAACATTGATTGAAGACGCATTTTGTTTGTCAGTAGGAAAACTTATGCTTTCTTTCAACAAGGCATATATAAGAATAAGATCCCAATTACATATCTGCATACCTCGACACAGAGTGTTAATGACTGAAGAAAGCATGGTCTTTAGATTCATAGTTTACTTTCTCTGTACAAGCAGAAGTTTATTGTTTAAATAAGAGTTAAATGCACCAGAGATCCATTAACTTGTGAGGAGGTTTCAGTTGAGTCAATCAACTTCCAAAGTGGTTTTTTGGGTCCATAAACTTTTAAAATGGTTCACTGCAGTCCATACCTATTTATTTAACCTTAAATTCAAAGCACATTTGTAGAAAACCCCTTCCCGCACCATGTCACGTACGCGGACGGCTCCGTGGCGCCCGCCGTCGCTGCTGCGGGCGCGCTGGCGAGCCGCTGCTGTGGCCATGCGGGCCCAACCGGCAGCTCGCTTCCCAGTGCCCTCCTCCAGCCGCCGCTCTTCCTCCTCGCCGTGACGCGCCAGTGCGCGGCCGTAGTGCCCACTGGCCGAAGCCGCCCGCGCCGTGGAGGTCCGGCCGCGACCGCTCCATGCCTGGCTCGCGCGTCTCCCCGCGCCGACCCGCCTCGATGCCATGGAGGTGCTCGCCGTCGGTGCACCACCCCAGCAGCAGGACGATGTTGCGCTCATCCCCGTCGACGCCCCGTCGTCGTCTTTGCCAACGGGAGAGAGCCAGGCTTCTACCACTCCATCACTAATGACGCGAGCGCCGTCCCCGCGGACGCATTCGCACGCATCATGAAGGACGTCCTCGCCTGCCACGGGGAGGCCTCCTTGCCATTCCTGCTACGGGGGCATGGACCCGTGCATGCCCACGCCACCTCCGTCCTCGATGACCCCGCCGCCACTGCAGGACGCAAACGGTCCGCGCACCAGGCAACCCAGCACGCCGTCGAGTACGTGCGGGATTCCATCGAGCTGGCCCACTTCCACGCCGAGCTGCTCCTTGACGCTGACTCCGAGCGTTTGAAAGGTCCTAATATGGCTAGAGGGGAGGGTGAATAGCCTATTTAAAAATCTACAAATCAACTAGAGCAATTTGATTAGTATGACAAATAGCGTAATACAAACTTGCTCTAACTCTACAAGGGTTGCAAGCCACCTATCCAACAATTCTAGTTACAATGATTACTTAGGCACACAAACTTGCTATGTAATTACTCACTAAGAGCTCTCAACCTTGCTACTCTAAAGAGCTCAACTAGATGAATGTAAATAATAAAGCAAGCTCTCAATTCTAATTACACTAAAGAGCTTGTGTCAACTAATTTGCAAGAATGTAAATAAGTGAGTAGGGTGATTATACCGACGTATAGGGGATGAACCAATCACAAGATGAATATATAGCCAATCACCGGGAGAATGCCAAAGACAAGAGACAATCGATTTTCTCCCGAGGTTCACGTGCTTGCCAACACGCTACATCCCCGTTGTGTCGACCAACACTTGGTGGTTCGGCGGCTAAGACGTGTTTCACAAACCTCGTCCACACGATAGGACACCGCAAGAACCGACCCACAAGTGAGGTAACTCAATGACACGAGCAATTTACTAGAGTTACCTTTCGGCGCTCCGCCGGGAAAGGTACAACTCCCCTCACAATCACCGGAGATGGCCACGAACAATCACCAACTCGTGCCAATCCTCCACCGCTGCTCCAACCGTCTAGGTGGTAGTAACCACCAAGAGTAACAAGCAAAATCCACAGCGCAACACGAATACCAAGTGCCTCTAGACATAATCACTCAAGCAATGCACTTGGATTATCTCCCAATCTCACAAAGATGATGAATCAATGATGGAGATGAGTGGGAGGACTTTGGTTAAGCTCACAAGGTTGCTATGTCAATGAAAAATGTGCAAGAGAGTGAGCTTGAGTTGGCTATGGGGCTTAAATAGAAGCCCCCACGAAATAGAGCCGTTGTACCCCTTCACTGGGCACACTGCGGGGTGACCGGACGCTCCGGTCAGACTTGACCAGACACTGGCCCTCAGTGTCCGGTCACCCGATGGACGCCACGCGTCACTAGCTTCAAACGCTGTTCGTCAGATTTCAACGGCTACGAAGCTGACCGGACGCTCTGGCAAAACTGACCGGACGCTGAAGCACCAGCGTCCGGTTGTTTCCAGTAAGCTCCCCGAGGCGTATTTCTTCGACCGGACGCGTTCGGTCCACCTTGACCGGACACAGACCAGCGTCTATTGCAATACCCTAGGTACTGTGTAGACCCGTCAGTTTGATCGGACGCAGCCTATCAGCGTCCAGTCGCTGAGTGACCCAGCGTCCGGTCAATAGACCGACGCAGGCACCCTCTGCTGCCATTGACCGAACGCACCGGTCCAACCGAGGCCAGTGTCCGGTCACTTGCAGTGACCTCCAACTTTTCTATCTAGGGCACCGGTGGCACCGTCGGACTGTCCGCACTCTACGGGCAGACACTCCGCCAGTGGAGTTTCTTACCCTTGCACCTAAACTTCACCACCCTTGATCAAATGTGCCAACCACCAAGTGTATCACCTTGTGCACATGTGTTAGCGTATTTTCACAAACATTTTCAAGGGTGTTAGCACTCCACTAGATCCTAAATGCATAAGCAATGAGTTAGAGCATCTAGTGGCACTTTGATAACAACATTCCAATACGAGTTTCACCCCTCTTAATAGTACGGCTATCAATCCTAAATGTGATCACACTCGCTAAGTGTCTTGATCACCAAAACAAAATGGCTCATATATTTTATACCTTTGCCTTGAGCCTTTTGTTTTTCTCTTTCTTCTTTTCCAAGTTTAAGCATTTGACCATCACCATGCCATCACCATTGTCATGATCTTCGCCATTGCTTCATCACTTGGAGCAGTGCTACCTGTCTCATAATCATCTTGATAAACTAGGTTAGCACTTAGGGTTTCATCAATTAACCAAAACCAAACTAGAGCTTTCAATCTCCCTCTTTTTGGTAATTGATGACAACCCTTATACAAAGATATGAATTAAAGTTCATTTGAATCTATGTTGCTTGCCCAAGCATATTTACCATGTGTAAAGGATATGGGCAAGTTTCATGAACTCCTTATGATAGCAATTGCCCCCCCTACATATGTGCTAAGAGTTTGGATTGAAGCTTTGCACATATGATTAGATAGGAAATATAGGAGTCAATTTCTACCAAATGATGCTAAGGTATAAGAGATGGACCTTTGAAGCGTGATACCAATCGGAGTGCACCATTATACCATCCTTAGCACCATTAGTAACTAGACATATACAAAAACTAGAATACCCCGTGAGATCAACATTACATGCAAGGGTCTAGTTTCCATAGTAAGAACATAAGTCTAGTTACTTAGCCTATGCATGCTAGTTTTTCATTTCAATATTCAAACCTACAACTAGCATACACCACACAAACATGGATATTTGAAATTAAAACTTATGCCATGCAAGCAAACATATGTAATGCTCATTCAAATGCACCATACAAGTTTATGAGCTTGCTCCCCCTATTTTTATGCTCAAAATTTTAATTGATCCCTTTCTTTTATCATATCTCTCCCCCTATGTCAAATACTCCCCTGTCACTCATATCTTTGTTTTCTTCCATACAAGTTTATGAGCTTGCTCCCCCTATTTGTATGCTCAAAATTTTAATTGATCCCTTTCTTTTATCATATCTCTCCCCCTATGTCAAATACTCCCCTATCACTCATATCTTTGTTTTCTCTCCCCCTTTGTCATCTATGACCACAAAGGCTTGAAGTAGAGATAGGTTCAAATTATAGATAGATTGGGGTGAAATCATGTGAAATGCAGATCATGTTTCCAATTTGGTTCAATCTAGATTACTTACAAAAGATATTTAACTCAGTTTGATCAAAGGACAAGCTTCTTCACACCTCCAAATAAGGGTTATCTTGTACCATGTTGAGTTAAACACTTATAGCTCATTTTCTAAATCAAACACTAGGTTTACAAGCCCACAAATATGTCATATACTACCAATAGATCATTTCAATCATTCAAGCAATAGTGGTACCATACAAGCATCAAATTTATTTGATTTTCATGAATGAGTCTATCCAAATGTGAAATATGTCTAGATGCACTAATCATGTCCTTAGCAATGGGTGGATGACATGTCAATCAACTTTACCTTGCTTGGCTCGAAGGAGAGGCATGTCATATAATGGGGGTGCATCAACACATATTGGAGAAGTCAAGTATGTTCAATTCATTCCTTAGCTTGCAAAACCTCTTCTCATCAAGTGGCTTGGTGAATATGTCGGCAAGTTGATCTTTGGTGCCCATACTCTCTATGCAAATGTCCCCTTTTTGTTGGTGATCTCTTATGAAGTGATGACGGACATCTATATGCTTTGTTCTTGAGTGTTGAACTGTGTTGTTGGTGAGCTTTACGGCACTTTCATTGTCACATAGCAATGGCATTTGCTTGAACTTGATTCCAAAGTCACTCAAAGTAGCCTTCATCCAAAGTAATTGAGCACAACAACTACCGGCCGAAATGTACTTCGCTTCGATGGTTGAAAGTGCTACACTATTTTGCTTCTTTGATGACCAAGATACAAGTGATCTTCCCAATAGTTGACATGTGCCCGATGTGCTCTTTCTCTCAACTTTGCATCCCATATAATCAGAGTCCGAATATCCAATCAACTCAAATCTTGCTCCTTTGGGATACCATAATCCAACATGTTGTGTATGCTTCAAGTACCTCAATATTCTCTTAATTGCCTTCAAATGACTTTCTCTTGGTAAGGCTTGAAATCTAGCACACATGCATACACTAAACATCACATCTGGCCTTGATGCGGTTACATAGAGTAGACTTCCAATCATAGACCGATATATCTTTTGATCCACCATGTTGCCACTAGCATCACTATCCAAGCTTCCACTTGTCCCCATTGGTGTACTAATAGATTTACTCTCATCAATTTCAAACTTCTTGAGCATGTCCTTGATATACTTGCCTTGACTCACAAATGTGCCATTCTTCATTTGCTTGATTTGAAGACCAAGGAAGTAACTAAGTTCTCCAATTATAGACATCTCAAACTCACTTGCCATCATCTTGCCAAATTCCTCACAAAATTCTTGATTTGTTGATCCAGAGATGATATCATCAACATAAATTTGCATTACAAACAAGTCACTTCCAACCTTCTTGGTGAAGAGAGTGGTGTCAACCTTTCCCATCTTGAATCCCTTAGAGAGTAGGAAATACCTCAATCTCTCATACCATGCTCTAGGTGCTTGTTTCAATCCATATAAAGCCTTTCTCAACTTGTAGACATGGTTGGGTTTCTTCTCATCTTCAAAACCGGAAGGTTGCTCAACATACACAAGCTCATTGATGTACCCATTTAGAAATGCACTTTTCACATCCATTTGATACAACTTGATGTTATGGACACAAGCATAAGCTAGCAAGATCCTAATTGCTTCCAATCTTACAACCGGGGCATATGTTTCTCCAAAGTCAAGACCTTCAACTTGAGTGTAACCTTTAGCCACTAATCTTGCTTTGTTCCTTATTACTATCCCATCTTGATCTTGCTTGTTCCGAAAGACCTACTTAGTTCCAATCACATTATGATCCTTAGGCCTCTCAACTAAATCCCATACTTGGTTTCTTGTGAAGTTGTTTAGCTCTTCATGCATAGCATTTATCCAATCAACATCCCTCAAAGCTTCATCTATCTTCTTAGGTTCAATGGATGACACAAATGAGAAATGCTCACAAAATAAGGCCAATCTTGATCTTGTTTGCACACCTCTTGAAATATCACCAATGATAGTGTCCAATGGATGATTTCTTGCAACATTGGTTGGTTGAAGCACTTGCACTTGATTGCTAGCATTTGATTGATCACTTGGTTGAGATGATGAACTAGCCATTTGTTGATCTTGCACATTACCATTACTAGTGCTTGCTTGGATTTGATCATGAGAACCACTAGCTTGCACTTTTGAGTTAGAGAGCAATTGATTCTTGTCATCTTCAATATCAATCACCTCTCTAGGTCTTAACTCACCAATGTCCATGTTCTTCATTGCATTGACCAATTGAGTGCCTTTTACATCATCTAGGTTCTCATCTTCCTCTTGGGAACCATTTGTTTCATCAAATTCTACATCATGAACCTCCTCAAGAGTACCACTAGCCAAATTCCAAACTCTATAAGCCTTGCTAGTAGTGGAGTAACCAATCAAGAAACCTTCATCACATTTCTTTTCAAACTTACTTAATCTAGTGCCTTTCTTCAATATATAGCATTTACAACCAAAAACCCGGAAGTATGCTATGTTGGGCTTTCTTCCATTCAATAGCTCATAAGGTATCTTTTCCATCATGGGGTGATAATAGAGTCGGTTGCTATAGTAGCAAGCCATGTTGATTGCTTCGGCCCAAAATGAATGACTCACATTGTACTCACTCAACATTGATCTTGCCATGTCAATCAAAGTTCTATTCTTCCTTTCAACTAAGCCATTTGATTGAGGAGTGTATTTGATCGAGAATTGATGTCTAATTCTAAATTCATCACACAACTCATTAATTCTAGTGTTCTTGAATTCACTACCATTGTCACTTTTAACTTTCTTGATGGTTGTTTCAAACTCATTGTGAATGTCCTTGACAAATGATTTGAATATTGTAAACATATCACTCTTGTCACCAAGAAAGAACACCCATGTGTATCTAGTGAAATCATCCACAATCACAAATCCATATTTGTTTCCACCAATGCTAGTGTATGTGGTTGGTCCAAACAAGTCCATATGCATCAACTCAAATGCCTTAGATGTGCTCATCATGCTCTTCTTAGTATGTGTGTTACCAACTTGTTTTCCGGCTTGACATGCACTACATAGCTTATCCTTCTTAAATGTGACATCTTTCAAACCTCTAACTAAGTCATGCTTAATCAACTTATTCAATTGTTTCTTTCCAACATGACCAAGCCTTCTATGCCATAACCAACCCATGCTAGACTTAGTGATCAAACATGTTGACAATTGAGCTTCTCTAGCATTAAAATTAACTAAGTATAGATTCTCATATCTAAATCCTTTGAATATCAAGTTAGAGCCATCTACACTTATGATCTCTACATCATCCACACCAAATATGCACTTGAAACCAAGATCACACAATTGAGCTACCGACAATAGGTTGAAGTTCAAGCTCTCTACTAGTAGCACATTGAAAATGCTCAAATCATTGGATATTGCAATCTTACCAAGCCCTTTGACCTTGCCTTTGCCATTGTCACCAAATGTGATACTATCAATCCCATTGCTCTTGCTTTCATTGATTGAATTGAATATTCTTGAATCACCGGTCATGTGTTGTGTGCACCCACTATCAAGCACCCAATGTTTTCCTCCGGCTTTATAACTAACCTACAAAAGAAGATCAATTTCTTTTAGGTACCCAAACTTGCTTGGGTTCTTGGACTTGCACTTGTTCTTTGATGATGATGAGCTAGCCTTAAATGCTATGCTTTTCTTCTTCTTGTCTTCTTCTTCCTTCGTGTCATCCTTGTCATCCCCCTCCCTTTCCACACGGTATGTCTCTTGTGTCATGACATCACCTAGTACTTGGTTGGGGGTAATGATCTTCAATCCTCCTCTTATGATGAGCAATCTTAACATCTCAAATCTTGGAGGTAGGCACATCAAGAACCGGTGAGAGACATCATCATTCTTGATCCTTTCTCCCAAAGCCTTCAAGTCATTGACAATTACTTGTAATCGATGGAACATCTCCGAAATGCTCTCATCATCTTTCATTTTGAAGCTTGTCAACTTGTCCTTGAGAATATACAACTTGGCACTCTTCACCTCCGGTGTGCCCTCATAAGTTTCCTCCAATCTTGTCCACACCTCATTAGCTCTCTCACAATCCTTGATTTGCTCAAACATCTTGGAATCAATGGCATTGTATATGGTGTTGAGAGCCATTGTATTGCATTGCTTGTTGGTTCTATCTTGGTTGGTGGGATTGTCGGGATCAATGATAGCATAATCATTTTTGGTCACTTCCCATACTTGATCATTGATTGAACCAAGATATATTTTCATCTTTCTCTTCCAATAGTCATAGCTTGTGCCATCAAAGAAAGGTGGTTTGCCCCCCACATGGTTGAACACAACTTGAGCCATAATTTGACACCGAGGTTGTTAAGCCTTCAATCAAATGATGACCACAGCTCCGATACCACTTGAAAGGTCCTAATATGGCTAGAGGGGGGGTGAATAGCCTATTTAAAAATCTACAAATCAACTAGAGTAATTTGATTAGTATGACAAATAGCGTAATGCAAACTTGCTCTAGCTCTACAAGGGTTGCAAGCCACCTATCCAATAATTCTAGTTGCAATGATTACTTAGGCACACAAACTTGCTATGTAATTACTCACTAAGAGCTCTCAACCTTGCTACTCTAAAGAGCTCAACTAGATGAATGTAAATAATAAAGCAAGCTCTCAATTCTAATTACACTAAAGAGTTTGTGTCAACTAGTTTGCAAGAATGTAAATAAGTGAGTAGGGTGATTATACCGACGTGTAGGGGATGAACCAATCACAAGATGAATATATAGCCAATCATCGGGAGAATGCCAAAGACAAGAGACAATCGATTTTCTCCCGAGGTTCACGTGCTTGCTAACACGCTACGTCCCCATTGTGTCGACCAACACTTGGTGGTTCGGCGGCTAAGAGGTGTTTCACAAACCTCGTCCACACGATAGGACACCGCAAGAACCAACCCACAAGTGAGGTAACTCAATGACATGAGTAATTTACTAGAGTTACCTTTCGGCGCTCTACCGGGGAAGGTACAACTCCCCTCACAATTACCGAAGATGGCCACGAACAATCACCAACTCGTGTTAATCCTCCACCGCTGCTCCAACTGTCTAGGTGGTGGCAACCACCAAGAGTAACAAGCGAAATCCACAGCGCAACACGAATACCAAGTGCCTCTAGATGCAATCACTCAAGCAATGCACTTGGATTCTCTCCCAATCTCACAAAGATGATGAATCAATGATGGAGATGAGTGGGAGGACTTTGGCTAAGCTCACAAGGTTGCTATGTCAATGAAAAATGTGCAAGAGAGTGAGCTTGAGCCGGCCATGGGGCTTAAATAGAAGCCCCCACGAAATAGAGCCGTTGTACCCCTTCACTGGGCACACTGCGGGGTGATCGGACGCTCCGGTCAGACTTGACCGGACGCTGGCCCTCAGCGTCCGGTCGCCCGATGGACGCCACGCGTCACTAGCTTCAAACGCTGTTCGTCATATTTCAACGGCTACGAAGCTGACCGGACGCTCCGGCAAAACTGACCAGACGCTGAAGCACCAGCGTCCGGTCGTTTCCAGTAAGCTCCCCGAGGCGTATTTCTTCGACCGGATGTGTCCGGTCCACCTTGACCGGACATAGACCAGCGTCCGGTGCAATACCCTAGGTACTATGTAGACCCTTCAGTTTGACCAGACGCAGCCTATCAGCGTCCGGTCGCTGAGTGACCCAGCGTCCAGTTAATAGACCAACGCAGGCACCCTCTGCTGCCACTGACTGGACGCACCGGTCCAACCGAGGCCAGCGTCCGGTCACTTGCAGTGACCTCCAACTTTTCTATCTAGGGCACCGGTGGCACCGTCGGACTGTCCGCACTCTACGGGCTGACACTCCGCCGGTAGAGTTTCTTACCCTTGCACCTAAACTTCACCACCCTTGATCAAATGTGCCAACCACCAAGTGTATCACCTTGTGCACATGTGTTAGCGTATTTTCACAAACATTTTCAAGGGTGTTAGCACTCCACTAGATCCTAAATGCATAAGCAATGAGTTAGAGCATCTAGTGGCACTTTGATAACCGCATTCCGATACGAGTTTCACCCCTCTTAATAGTACGGCTATCAATCCTAAATGTGATCACACTCGCTAAGTGTCTTGATCACCAAAACAAAATAGCTCCTACATTTTATACCTTTGCCTTGAGCCTTTTGTTTTTCTCTTTCTTCTTTTCCAAGTTTAAGCATTTGACCATCACCATGCCATCACCATTGTCATGATCTTCGCCATTGCTTCATCACTTGGAGTAGTGCTACCTATCTCATAATCATCTTGATAAACTAGGTTAGCACTTTGGGTTTCATCAATTAACCAAAACCAAACTAGAGCTTTCAGCGTTCCACCATGGGCCCGTTTCACTGCTTCGAGCTCATCTCGTGCTGCGCCGACCTCGTCCCCATGCCAGCCAAGATGATGCAGTGGCCCACCTGGGAACTCGGTAAGATGGAGGGTGCATCACGTGCATGGTCGGCTGCGTCTATGCCGTCATCGTCATATGTCTCGACTTCGCGTGCCGCACCACCTGCGGCGCCGCCTCGTGGACTCTGGCTGGACACTTCGAGGGCCGCAGCCTCAAGAGACGCCAGGACAACAAGCTGCTCTACAGCTGGCACTCATCTCGGACCAATGCACGCTCGAGCTCGGCAAGGCCTCCAGCGCTCTGCACAGCAAGGAGGGCGTCATGCTGGAGCTCCCGGCGGAGGGACAGATGGACACTACAGGCTGGAAATGGCGAGCTGGACATGGACGCGTCTTCGGGGTCCTGCCGGGCCACCATGCTGGCCGCACCATCATGAGCGAGCATCGCTCCGTCTTGGGCTCCATCATTCTTGCCTTCTTCTCCGGCCAACAAGGGCGGCCCGACAGACACGGCACGGCGGCGCTTGGGATGAGTGAGGTGGTGCGCTTGGGTACAGGCAGTAGCGGAGACCCTCATGTCGTTCGTCTTCTTTTTGCTGGTGGCGAGCAGCCGCGCGTCTGGGTGTTGCCGCCGCCGCGAGCACGAACTGGATTAGAAGCTAGTAAGCCACTGGTTCATGGAGGTACCTGTGCGCGGCTCGAGAAGCTGTTCCTGTTCAAGAACTGGCTCGCCAGTGCCATACCGCCGCAGTGGTCCCGTCTCCGCGCGCTGTAGGCTCTCGACCTGTCGGACAACCTGCTCGCCGGCACCATCCCGTCGGGGCTAGAGGATCTCGCCAACCTCACGTCCAGCGCGTACTTGTAGGGTGACACGTAGTGCATGAACACCACCACCCACACCACCAGGACGAACGCCGCGAAGGCGCCCGCTGACGAGCAGAGCCCCACGAGGAAGTAGACGCACACGGAGTAGAGCAGCGCCATAGTGAGAAGGTACGACAGGAACACCAGCGTGGCCGCCCCCACCTGAGACGTCATCCGTGACTTGCTTGCCCTTGTCGGCGCGGAGGATCTCCAGGAGGTTGCAGAGCACGGCGAGCGCGCAGTCCGTCACGGGGGCGGCGTCCCCCACGGCAGCCACCAGCAGGGAAGCAGCAGTGCAGGCACTGCAGGTCGCAGGAGCCGCCCGTTGCGGCCGCTCCATGGTCACCGCCCGCTGTGGCTGCCCCTTGCCCGCCGCCTGCCGTGGGCGCCCGCCAAAGCTGCCCGCCGCGGCCGCCTGCCGATTTGCCGAAGCAGCTGCTCGCCGCGGCCACCGGTTGCACACGACCTGTCCGTGCCTCGTGCCCGCGGCCCGCCTACGCCGGTACCTGCCTATGCGCAGTGCGCGCGCGCCGCCCGAAGGCCGGAGCAGAGCAGAGCCGCGCCTCACCGGCCTTGCCGCGTCCCCGCCCTGGCCCCTAGGATGCCTCTACCACGGCCTCGCCTTGCCCGACAGTGCCCGCGCCCCCCGCTCCTGCATCTTGCTTGGAGCTCGGAGACGAAGCGACGTGCCTCGCGTCGACCCCGCGTCCGCCTTGTCCGCCCTACGCCGGTGAGCGCGACGTCCGCCTGGGGCACGTGCGTAGAGAGCCATGCAGGCACCTGCATGCATGTGGGAAGGGGTTTTCTACAAATGTGCTTTGAATTTAAGGTTAAATAAATAGGTATGTACTGCAGTGAACCATTTTAAAAGTTTATGGACTCAAAAAACCACTTTGAAAGTTGATGGACCCAACTGAAACCTTCTCACAAGTTAATGGATCTCTGGTGCATTTAACTCTTTAAACAAATCATTCAGAGTTCATGCTCTGGGTAGTAGTCTAAGGCCAGTCTCAGTGGGGATTTCATGGCCCTGTTACCAATACATACATATTTTAGAAATAATACAGAAGAGTTTCATCCCCGTGAAACTCTCTCTACTCCCATGAAACTCTTATCATCTCTCTCTTCATCAATACGGTGCCACATCAGCCTATTTAATGCCCATGAAACTCTGATAAAACCCCATTGAGACTGGCCTATACGGAAATAATGTAATGATCTCATAAATAGTAGTAGAAAAAAACATATAGTGGCTTGATTACAGAACAGTGATTTATCGGAGCAAAATTTGAAAATTGTATCATATACTTTTTGGTTTGCAGTAAGAGATGCAGAGGTCGTTGAGTATATTTAATAAGCTGAACAAAAATGTGTACATTGAAAAGATGGACAAAGGGCAAAACTGCATTAGCAATACCCTGGAAGGCTGGAACCAACACTTCCACTCCTATTTTTTTCAGTGGAGATCATTGCTCACTGCACATGGTCTGACAGCTTAAAGATTGCCTCGGTTTATACCTAGCAGAGACAAAGAAATATTCTTATTGCTATTTCTTCCATAGAACTGCTTGCACTTGACCTGCTTATTTTGCAATTGAGATGAAATTTAGGTTACTTGCACACTCTTTGGTTCAAATGGTCTTTATGCATATTGATTTGGAACACTCAAAATCCAATCTTCCATAGATGTTGATGCCATGGTAAGTTGAAGGTAGTAAGCAAAAACATTTGAAAAATTGATTATTACAATGTGGTACAGGATAATCTTTTCTACAGGCATTTTAGCAAACACATGATGTGCATAGTAAGAGAGTAACGAAAGAGCTGTGAAGCACGCAGAGATGAGAGGGGTAGGTTTCATACTTATTTCAACCAAATATATTATAGCTTTTCTACAGCGCATAGTTCGCAATTACACAGCTCACAACTCACAGACCCTAACAAGAACAAGAACAAGAACACGAACACGGGCACTAAATAGAGAGCTGTTTTACGTCTGTTTTAAAGAAGATAAAGAGAGGTATGTTTTATACTTATCAACCAAACATAGTACAGCTTTTCCGCAGCACATAGTTCGCAATAATTTTTTCACGGCTCGTAACTCAACGCACGGCTCACAGATCAATCAAACAGACCCTAACAAGAACATGAGCACAACGAATTCAATGATTGTGCAACATGAGAGGAGCAAGCACCTCGTTAGCTAACTTCTCCAGATTTACCCAAGAGGAGCCACCTGGTCGTGCCGCGCGAGCGGCCTTCTCCTTCCACTCCGCCGCCGACCTCCTGAGCTCCTCCCCTCGCTCCCCTCCCATCACCTGGCGTATCGCCGTCTCCACCTCCTCCCGACTGGGGTCCTCGCCGAGCTCCACGCCCACGCGCCACTCCGTGCATGCGAGCCTGCTGTTAGGCTGCTGGTCGCCCACGAACGGCCAGAACAGCATGGGCACCTCGGCACAGACGCTCTCCAGCATCGAGTTCCACCCGCAGTGCGTCAGGAACGCGCCGACCGCCTCGTGCCGGAGCACCGCCTCCTGCGGGCACCAGCTCGTCACGCAGCCTCTCCCCTCCGTCTCCGCCAAGAACTCCGGCGACAGCGGCTCCGCCGTTGACGAGCAGCTGCTGCTGGTCGCTCCTGATCACCCACCGGAACTCGTAGCCGCTGTTGGCCAGCCCCCACGCGAGCTCGTAGAGCCCGTTCGGATGGTTTTCACTGTGTACACTGTCCCAAATTTGTCCGGATTCGTCCAGATTCCTTCGTGCTAACCGGGCCTACCAACTGTTGGTGGGTCAGCTTCACCAGGGTCCCGAAGCTCGCGAACACCACCGAGTTGGGCCGCTTATCATCAAGCCAGTCTAGGCAAGCGCGGTTCTCCTTGGAAAGGCTGCTGGTGCCGGAGCCCGCCGACGCGTCGATGGCCGCCGGATCACCGCCGCCGGCGCCGGAGAGGAGCAGCGGTAGCGGCCCGATGGCGTAGACAGGCGGCAGGATGGCCGACAAGGCGCTCATGACGTGGCTCTCCATCTCCTCCAAGGTGTGGAATATGACGGCGGATGGGACGGTGCGGTGGCACTCCATTGTGCGCAGGGTGATGGCGAGCCCCGCGTCGTCCGCGTCCGTGGTGCGGATGAAGCTCGGGAAGTCCCTCAGGCGCATGGACGCGGGCAACCCCGGCACCCAGTCGATGACCGTGCTGTCCAGGTATCCATTCCTCAGCTGCTCAGCATCTGCGTGCGTACAGCAACTGTTAGTTTTGTGACTTTGTCCAAGCAATGAAGCAAGTACTACTAGCCAGGTTATTCACCTTTGAGAGGAACAAGGCCCTTGGCGACGAGCTGCTGGCACTGCTGGAAAACCATGAAGGAGCTGGCGCTCGTGGTCCAGAAGTTGACGCAGGGCAGGCCGATGTCCGCGGCCGCACGCAGGATGTGGTCGACGTCAGAGATGAGGCAGCAGCAGCTCGCCGCGGGGCTGAGGAGGAGCTGAGACAGCACGAGCTTCTTGAAGTGCGGGACCGCCGCCGAGAGGGAGAAGTGCAGGGCGGGCATGTCCTGCGCCGCGTCCTCGTCTGACGCGGGCAGGCCGTCAGGGACGGCGGCGAAGCGGAACCCGGGGGATCCCGCCAGCGCGTCCGGCCCGCGCGCGCGGAGGAGGCGCCGGCGGTTGTGCTCGGTGTGGACGAAGGTGACGTCGAAGCCGTGGCACTGGTGGAGGAGCGTTGCGAGCTGGAATGCCGGGGTCACGTGGCCCTGAGCTGGGAACGGGAAGAACACAAGGTGAGGCTTCGCCGGCGTCGCCATGGCCATGCCCGCTCGCGCGCGCCTGGAGCAAAATCGCACCGGAGTTGGAATGGAGCAATACGACTGATAGAGTGATAGTCGATCTAGACAAGAAAGTAGCCGAGTACTGTACTCCTGTGCGACTGGAACTGAATGATGAAGAAATGTCACTGCTTGTCTTTAATAAGTGGACATCATGTCACCACCAGTAGCTGATCAGCGATTCCTGTCACTGCCAGCGATTCCTGTCTAACGGTAACGGGTTGACATTTTTGTCACAGTTCCGTCCTACCGACAGGCGACAGATGTGTTCCAAACGTTCAATAATGTTACCTACCCTCTGCTCCAGTTTGGCTATGCCATACATAGGCCTGGTTCACTTTGCAAATTTTTTGGACCCGATAAATAGTATCATTTTCGTTTTATTTGGCAAATATTGTCCAATCGTGGACCAACTAGGCTCAAAAGATTCATCTCGTGATTTTCAACTAAACTGTGTAATTAGTTATTTTTTTTACCTACATTTAATACTCTATGCAAGCGGCTAAAAATTGATGTGACGGAGAGAGAGTGAAAAAACTTGGAATTTAGATAGCATCTAAACAAGGCCATAGTTACACTTGTGTAAGCTATTATGTTTAAACCACCAGTCATAAACTTAACAATACATAAGATGCCATTGTACGAACCAAACACTAGCTAATTGCATACAATTGTCTTGTATAAGCTATTATGTATAGCTTTGTGCAAGCAACCAGTCAAACCTACGTTCATGGCCTTGTTTGAATGTTGTAAAACACGAAGAAACTGCAGTTTTAAAACCTAGACATGCAGTTTTAAAACCTAGACATGCAAAACCATGGTTCAGAAAAAAGAGACATGAAGTTCATAGAACTCAAGATAAGACTACAATTTTGGCAGTACTATGAATTTCAAAACCATAAAGTTTGTTGCATCAAAACACTTCATGGCACTCTAAAACCAAATTATTTCACAAAACCATAGTATTTTTCTAAAACTCCCCAGATACTTTGCATCAAACAGGGCCTTGGCAGCGCACCGTTTTCTCCGCTGGCAGAACGGTAACTCCATGACCACACAACGAAGGAGAACGCTTACTAGCATAACTCATTTCTCCGCTGTATTACCATTAATGGGTAACAGATAGATCACAAATTCACAGGATAGCATGAAAACGACCGAGAATGGCAAGGGAGAGGCCCAGTGAACAGCAATTGAACAACATACACACCATACCATACAAGTTACTGGTTAGAACGAACGCACAAACACAACGGTAAAGAGAAATCCTACAAATTAAGACTCCCGAAGCACCTCTGTTCTTTACTATCACCTTTCTTCAATCTTCATTGATCCTCCTGGTCACTTGATGTAAGCTGATGTCTCTTGTCAAACCATCTACAGGAGAATGGGTTTCATAGTCAGAATATATATAAAACATGATTGTGTTTAATTATCCACAAAATGAATTTAGTACATTCATATGCTAAACAAACACAAAGGATTTTAACTCGTATTCTTATCCATTGTAAATCGAACACACAATCTCCTGAGACATAAATGAATCCTTTACATTTCCATGAGGGAAAACAATCCTCATTTAGGCCTTAGTTGTAGTTACGCCTTTTTTCGTTTGTACACTTTGGCACTTTTCTCTCCTCTATAAATATATTTGCCTGACAGAAGTCCTGCCAGCTATTTTCGAAAAAGAAGGAAAACAAAGATTTACATGAATAACTTTCCTCACAAGCGAATTACTCACGTGTGCATTGTAAAAGAGTAAAACTATAAGCATGTAATCCATTGTCGAGACACAATGGAGGATACAGGGTGAAAACGTTGACAGAAACATGCATTATGATGACAACACATCTAGAGGAAAGGAACAAATTATATAATGACAAAACTCTTAGCTTCCTTGTGAGAGAAACTGTCAAAATACTAGCATAGGTGCACCGGGTGGTAACCTTCATTGCAGGAGAGCAAAAGCAAGCCAATAGATATTCAATATTTGGTATTGCTGAACAAGAAAACAAACATTGTCCAAAAAACTAGAAAACCCCTAAGACAACTGAAGTTAATTCAAAAAAGATCAACAATGCGGGAGAACGAAAACCAAACCAGCAGATGTTCAATACTTAGCATTGCTAGGTGAGAAAACTACCTCGTCCAAAAAGGGGAAACTAGGTGACAACAGAAATTAAATGAAAGGAAATCCCGAGTAAGTCAGCAGAAGATTCCATGATAAAACCTATTAGATATGACTTTATGGAACTCATAAATGCACCCCCATTGAACTCAAGCTACATGTTATTCACAGTTTCACACCAATCAGAGTTCTTGGCAAAAGTTAAACAACACGAAGTGTCATCTCTAAATAAACACCCTAAACTGATTAGTCATTTACATTCCATTGAAACAGGGACAACAAAATAATCACCTAACCATGAACAGATCAAATGTGATCCAGGGACTTGTCAAAAAATAGGGGAAGAAGATGATGAAGGGACTGAAACAACGATCCAACTCATACTGCATTTAAAGGGGCAAAAAAATTCATTGTGGTATAAGAAAAAGGGACCCATAATCATAAAAGACCATACTGACATAACCTAATACATGACCTCTTCAGATGCACCACATACATAATGATTCTGTCCACATGAGAAAGTTGGATATTGTATGAATCTGGGCATGCAATAATGGATTAACGGGCACAGTAAAAATCTAGTTAAAAGTAAAACTGTAATCACGTAATGCATCGTCGAGCCACAATGAGAATGCAAGGTCCACAATAAGTTATGCTAACAAGCATTATGATGATAACACATCTAGAGGAAAAGAACAAAGATGGTAACAACAAAAACACTAGCTTCCTTGTGAAGAAAGCAACAGGATGTACATAGATGCTCCTCTTGGTAACATTGCGGAAAAGCGAAAACAAGCCAACAGATGTTCAATACTTGGCATTGCTGGGTGAGAAAACCACCTTTACACAAAAAAAAGAAAAAACTAGACAGCAACTGAAGTCAACCCAAAGAAGATCTCCAGTCGTCAGCAGAAAGATTCATGATAAAACCTACTAAATATTACTTTATGAAACTCACTTACAAGTGCAGCCACCATTGAATTCAAGCTACATGTTGTTCGTGCTAGTCAGAGTTCTTAGCAAAAGTTTAACAAAAAAGTTTCATCTCTTGATAATAGTCCTAGACTCACTAGTCTTTTACATTCTTTCACAATACGGACAAATTATAATATTTATCACCTGAACCATGAACATATGTGGTCCAAAATAAGACGATGAAGAAGGGACTGAAACAACCATCTTATTCATATCGCATTTAAAGGGACAAAAGATGTCCATTACCGGTCAAAAAGGAATTTATAGTTGTAAAATACCATGTTAAGGTGCCACTTACCTAGCCTAACCTAATACAAGAGCCTCTTCAGAAATGCTACACACATAATCATCCTGTCCACAAAGTTATGAATCAGGGCATACAATAAACGCCGGAGTTAAAAATAGGTGAAAAGGAACCAGAGGAGTGCACCAACTAAAGAAAGACAATTTTCCCTCATAGTTAAATTGCCCAGTTTGATTCCTTACCTAGTGTTGTGAAATATAAGGCTCACATATTCATCCAAACAAAGATTTATATGAATAACTTTCCTTGCAAGCGAATTACTCTCGCATGCATTGTAAAAGAGAAACTGTAGGTATGTAATCCATTGTCAAGACAATGAAGGCATACAGGGTGAAAACACTGATACTAACATCCATTATGATGACAACACATCTAGAGGAAAGTAACAAATTATATAATGACGAAACTCTAGCTTCCTTGTGAGAGAAACCGACAAAATACTAGCATAGGTGCTCCGGGTGGTAACATTCATTGCAGAAGAGCAAAAACAAGCCAATAGATGTTCAGTATTTGGTACTACCTCCGTCCCAAAATATGACAAAATACTAGCATAGGTGCTCCACGTGGTAACATTCATTGCAGAAGAGCAAAAACAGCCAATAGATGTTCAATATTTGGCACTACCCCATCCCAAAATAAATCAATTCCTAGAATCACCCTAAGTCCCAAAGTCATCTATCTTAAGAATTGACCAACTTTATAGAAAAGCGTATGATACCAAATAAGTTAGTCAAAGTTAAAATAGTTTGACTTAGATAACTCTAGAAGTTGATTTAATTTGGGACAGAGGGAGTATTGCTGAGTGAGAAAAGTTTGGCCGAGAAAAACAGAAAACCCCTGAGACAACTGTAGTGAATTCAGAAAAGATCTCCAACAATGCGGATGATGAAAACCAAACTAGTAGATGCTCAATACTTAGCATTGTTAGGTGAGAAAACTACCTTGTCCAAAAAGGAAAAAACTAGGCGACAACTGAAATTAAATGAAAGGAGATCCCGAGTAAGTCAGCAGAAAGATTCCAGAAAAAAAACTATTAAATATGACTTCATGAAACTCATAAATGCACCCCATTGAACTCAAGCTACATGTTATTCACACTGGTCAGAGTTCTTGGCAAAAGTTCAACAACATGAAGTTTCATCTCTAAGTAAACGCCCTAAACTCATTAGTCATTTACATTCCATCGAAACAGGGATAACAAAATTATCTCCGAAACCATACACAAATAAAATGTGGTCCTAGGGCTTGTCCAAAAAAGGGGGAAGAATATAATGAGGGACTGAAACAATGATCTAACGCATACTCCATTTAAAAGGGACAAAAAAGTTCATTGTGGTATAAGAAAAAGGGACCCATAATCATAAAAGACCATACTGCCCTAACCTAATACATGAGCCTCTTCAGAAGCACTACATTCATAATGATTCTGTCCACATGAGAAAGTTGGATATTGTATGAATCAGGGTATACAATAACAGCAGAGTAAAGATCTGGTGAAAAGTAAAACTGTAATCACGTAATGCATCATTGAGCCACAATGAGAAATGCAAGGTGTAGAATAAGTTATGGAACAAGCATTATGATGATAACACATCTAGAGCCAATGAACAAAGATGGTAGCGACAAAAAAGCTAGCTTCCTTGTGAAGAAAGCGGCGGAAAACACATAGATGCTCCCGGTGGTAACGTTGTGGAAGAGCAAAAACAAGCCAACAGATGTTCGATACTTGGCATTGCTGGGTGAGAAAACCACCTTTGCCCAAAAAGGGAAAAACTAGACGTCCACTGAAGTCAACCCAAAGAAGATCTCCAGTCGTCAGCAGAAAGATTCATGACAAAACCTACTAAATATTACTTAATGAAACTCACTTATAAGTGCACCCTTCATTGAATTCAAGCTACATGTTGTTCGCGCCATTTCAAGGCAAAAGTTTAACAAAAAGTTTCATCTCTTCATAATAGCCCTAGACTCAATAGTCGTTTACATTCCATCACAATAAGGAAAGCAAATTATACTATTTATCACCTGAACCATGAACAAAGCATATGTGGTCCAAGAACTAGAGCAAAAAAGGATGATAAAGAAGGGACTGAAACAACCATCTTATTCATATGACATTTAAAGGGCCAAAAGATATCCATTACAGTGAAAAGGGAACTTATAGTTGTAAAAATACCATGTTAAGGTACCACTTGCCTGGCCTAACCTAATACAAGAGCCTCTTCAGAAATGCTACACACATAATCATCCTGTCCACATAGTTATGAATCAGGGTATATACAATAAAGGCCGGAGTTAAAAACAGGTGGAAAGGAACCAGAGGAGTGTTCCAACTAAAGAAAGACAATTTTCCCTCATAGTTAAATTGCCCAGTTTGATTCCTTACCTAGTGTTGTGAAATATGAGGCTCACATATTCATCCTAACTAAGAAACTAAAGGGCGTACCCAGTGCAGAGAGCTCCCGCTCTGTGCGGGGTCTGGGGAAGGGTGTCAGTGGCAAGCCTTACCCTCGCCTGTGCAATGCGAGGAGACCGCGACTCGAACCTAGGACCTTCCGGTCACAGGCGGTAAGACTCTACCGCTTGCACCAGGCCCGCCCTTCTAACTAAGAAACTAACTTGAGAGAATTTCCATAAAAGAGTGTAAGATAACCAAACTTACCTGAATCTTACACATTTGAGGATGACTTACTAGACAATCAAATTGACAAATTCATAACATCACAATTCACAACTAGGTTGGCTGGCTTGCCGAATGGCGCTGCAAGGCCCAGTTGCAATCTAGCAGAGAGAATCAAGTCTCTCTATAGTCATAGTATCATAGCATAATATATTTATATGCGTCATATCTCGGAATTTTGATATGCAATCTATGAATCAATCATTATCAGGATCAATCAAACTCAAAGCTGGATGCCTTTATTTTAAATTTTTGCAAGAAATACTATGACCGAAATATTCCTAGTTTGCAATTGCCAGTAGTCACGCATATCCTATGTTATCATCGTTACAGAGCTTGTTGCACCAAATTTTCACATACAAAAAATCAAAGTGATAACAACGGCGGGAAGGCTGCCTTACCCAATTAGCCCTCACAACATTGCTATTGTCCGGCTGCTGCTGGTCCAGGCCAATTGGAGCCACCAGCACCACCTCTGAGCTCCTCCATCCACTCCTTGAAGAACTCTGGATCATAACCACCCTCCTCATCCTCCTCCCGGTCAGGATTGCCTTCTTCAAATCCCCCTTCCTCCATAGCATCAATGGTGGACTCTGTAGGTCCTGTCACCACATCCTTGTTTGGCTTAGTGATTGCTGGCGTGTGGCCCTCAAAGAGCGCGAGATGACCGAAGAGCTTGTCCTTGCGGGAGAAGGTGGTGCCGCAGGAGCAGCGCCACTGTGCCTCCTCCCCACAGTGGCGGAGGTGGCTGCGAAGGTCGGCCAGGACAGCGAAGCGCTTCTTGCCTCCACAGCGCTCGCAGGCGTAGAGCTTGGGGCAGTGGCTGCGGCGGAAGTGGTTCCGCGCGCACACCACCGACTTGAGCGGGCGGAAGCGGCGGTGCGCGCGGTTCCTGTTGCAGCCCGCGAAGGGGCAGGAGAAGCGCACGTTGCCGCCAGCGGGCGGCTTGGGCGGCTGGCCCTGGCCGTGGCCAGGGCGGGAGAGCGCGTCGAGGGTCTTGAAGCGGTCGCCGTGGGCGCGCATATGCATCCTGAGGTTGGCGTCGCGGCGGAAGCCCTTGCCGCAGATCTCGCAGAAGTGGACGTGCTCCGCTAGCAGCTCGGCGGCGTCGAGCTCCACGACCTCGTAGCCGCCGCCGCCGCCGCCGTCGCCCTTGGCGGCCTCCAGGGGTTGTTGCTCTGGGGCGGAGGCGGCCACAGCGGGGATCTCTCGGACAGGAGCGGGAGCGGGAGAAGGAGCGGCGGAGGGAGGAGGTGGGGCGGGGAAGGGGACGGAGCAAGCGAGGAGCTCGGCGGCGTTGAGGACGACGAGTTGGGCGGCGGCGGAGATCTCGGAGGAGACGGATTGGATGTCGGCGTAGGAGAGGGGCCGGGCCTCGCCCGAGATGGAGGCGGAGATACGGCCCCGGACGGCGGCCATGCGGTCCCCGAGGGCAGCCAGACGGAGGAGGGCAGCCCGGGGGTCCCCGTCCGTTGCTCCTCCACCTCCTCCGCCGACGACGCCGCCTACGCCCATGATGGCGTCAGCGAGTTCGCCGCCGCCCGGCATGGTCAGCAAAGGTGGGGCCGTGGCAGCAGCCCTTGACGCGATGGTGCTGCTGCTGCGTCTGCCGGCGTCCTGGTTTCTACCGAGTGGTATCCAAGTTGGATTGGCACGACACGACGCGCTTTGCTGCTGCTGACTGTGACTGCTGAGCGTGCTGCCTTTTGCGTGTAAGCCCTCTCCACTTGTGAAATTTACGGTTGCTGTGGGCACTCGAGACACTTTCGGCTTCCATTTTTTAAAGGTGTCGCGTCACAAATATGTACAAAAAGGATGCACACAGTTTGGCAAATTTGACTTTTGAGCCCATCCGGTTTGATTTTTATTGTAGAACTATAATGGCTACATTTATTCATTTATGCGCAAAATGGTCAGCATTTTTTTTGTTGGATTAGATTATGTGGGTTGCCCCAAAAGGGTACTTTACAACATGATGAAAGTGTGGTTTACAAATTACAACATGTAATACCGTGTCCGTGTTTTTTTTATAATTTAATACCTTATCAATATTGGAATTTAATACATATATCATATGTCCTATCGCGTTTTGGCCCTGTTTGGCATTAATCGAGTTTTTCATTGAACCAAGTTTTTAAAGCTTGTTTGAAAAAATCGAAGAGATGAAAAACTGGGCTCCGAGACCTGGGCTGAGAAAAATGCCGGACCGATCGGATAGCGGTTGGTGCGTGGGATCCTGGGACGGGGGAGTGCTGAAGCGAGGCAGTCGTAATCAAAGTCAACTTGCCGCATTCTCTGTACCACACAGACCCGCACAACTTATCAATCACTGACACACTGGACCAACAACCGTTTAGACCCGCATCTCAGTGGAAGAGTTCTTGCAAGGTCCAGTTTAGTTTGCAAAAAAATTTGCAAAATTTTTCACATTCCCCGTCACATCGAATCTTTAGACGCATGCATGAAGCATTAAATATAAATAAAAAATAAAACTAATTACACAGTTTAGACGAAATCCACGAGACGAATCTTTTAAGCCAAATTAGACTATAATTAGATACTATTTGTTAAATAACAACGAAAATGCTACAGTATCCATTTTGCCAAAAATTTTGGAACTAAACTGGGCCCAAGTCGGCAGTGCGTCTCTGGGTGCTTGCCTAGTTCCAAAAAGTGCTACAGTATTCATCACATCGAATCTTACGATACATGTATGGAGCATTAAATGTAGACGAAAAAAAACTAATTGCACAGTTTGGTTGAAAATTACGAGACGAACATTTTAAGCCTAATTAGTCCATAATTAAATACTAATTGTTAAAATAAAAACGAAAATGCTACATGAGCGAATTCTCAAAATTCGTGAACTAAACACGCATTCCTGCTGGGCCGCGTGCCGTGTGCGGTCAAGTCAGGTGGAGTGAACAAAACACCGGAGACGCCGAGAGGGAAGATAAAGGTGCTGGGTTGGTTTGGAGTTGGGCCACACCACCTCCTCCAACGTTTCAACGACCTCAGCTAATCTACGGAATGCAAGGTCCCGTGCATCGGTGCATGCTGATTAGGAGGCATGAACGCCTTCAAAGTGTTTTTTAGCGTAACCGGCACCATAGAATGCCAATTTCCATTGCATCCTGTAGAAGGAGAAAACAGATTAGGGCCCTCTGGGAGTGCTGGGCAATAAGCTTTGTGTCAACACTACTACTGCTACACCGGCTGAGGAAGACAAGGAGAGCACAGGAGGGGAACATGGGCCACGACGCAGCACACGTGAGCGGCGGCCCAACACTCGAGTCCAAGGCCCAGTACAGATGGCCATGCAGCCCGCGGGCTCGCGGCCCGGCCCACGGCCCGGCGTTTTGGCCCGGCCCGAGAACGGCACGGCACGGTGGCCACTGGGCCCGGGCCGGCCCGGCCCAAGCGACCAGGACGGGCTTGGGCCGCCACCCTGGCCCGTGGCACAGCACGGGCACGGCCCGGTCCAAAGAGGCGGCCCAGTGGCGGCTCGGTGCCCCCACGGCCCATTGGCTGGCCCAACAAGCCCCCTCCCCGGCTCCCCCTCTTGATATAAAAGGCAGGCGCCGCTGCGGGCCGCCCCTAACCCTAGCTTCACATTCCAAATTTCCAATCGCCTCGCCGCTGAGTCGCTGACCGCTCTCTGCTCTCGCCTCGCGTCTGGTGCCTCGACGCCTCGACCTCGATCTGTCGCCGCCGTTCGCCTGGTGCTCGCCGGCCCTGCTCCGGTGACCTCGCCGCCGGTCCTGCACCTCACCTCCCTCCCTCCTTTCCCTCTTCTCCTTCTCCTCCCTCCTTTCCCTCCTTTCCTCCTCCGGTGTACCATACTACCATGTGAGTGGCTTGTGCCTATCAGTCGTTCCGCTGCCGCTCGTCGTCGTTCTAACCGGTGTCTCTCTCCTCTGGTTCGGTCTTGGGCTCTTGGCTCCCTGGCCTCTTCTCCGGCACTGGGCTCCGGTGGCGTAGGTGAGTCGAAACCCTAACCCTAGATCTGTCTCTCTCTTCCACTCACTGTCACTCTCTTGTCTCTGTTCTTGTAAGTTCTAAATTTGTAATCTTCTTCTTCATCTTCTTCGCAGGTTGGTGCCTGACGCCGTGTCGTCCTCCTCTGGAGGCGCCATGGCAAGCCCATCAGTGTGAAAGCGCCCCTGCCCACCGTCGAGGGGCGGTGCTAGAGCTGGAGCCAGGGGCCGGGGCCGGGCCGGCCGTCCCCCTCCCCCCCTCCCTCGGCCTCGGATTGGGAGGAGCTGGAAGTGGAGAACGACGACGACATCCGTGAGGATGCAGCCGGGGCTATTCGGCATCGATCTCGGTGACGGTGATGACACCCATCCGATTCATCATTTTCATATAATCTAGTCTCCTTTTGTCTTTGTGCTGTGATCTGTGATGTGAACTGTCAGTCTGTCACTGTGAATGAAAATGGTAACTTGATCAGTTGATCAGTTAACAGTTGTGTGAATGTGAATGTGAATGTTGAATGTTGATCAGATCAGTTCATAACTGTGTATGAATGTGAATGTTGATAACTGTGTGTGAATGTGAATGAAAATGTGATCTTTTGTTTGTTGAAATTTGAAAATGAAGTGTTTCAGCACTGGTGGTTTTTTGGAAGTGTTTTTTTTGCCTGTCGGGCTGTAGGCCGTGCCCAACGGGCGGCACGACACGGCCAAACGGCCCACGGGCCGTGCCTTGGGCCGAAGGCCAGGCACGAGCACGGTGCAAGCACGGCCTGACAGGCACGGCGGCCCGTTGAGGCACGACACCGTTCCGGGCCGGCACGGCCCGATGGCCATGTATAAGGCCCAGAGTGGCAAGACCCACCCACCAGCAAGAGAGGTGGCGTGAGTGAGTAGCTTATTAGCTGAGAGAGGGTATCAATCAAACAACAACAATTGTATCTACTATTCTAAGCACTCCTCTGATCCAAGAACTCCTCCGATCTATTCCCAATTCCCTTGCTCTGCTGTTCTTCTTCTCTTCCCCAATTGCTTGTGCTTACATCTGGTATCAGCAGCCAGCGCATCTTCCGCACAATTTGTTTTGATTCCGTTGATTGAGTCGCAAACGCCTTCGGTTGTCGAGTTCGATTTGCGTCCAGCAGATCTCGAATTCCGTAATTCCCAAGCACGCGCTCGATCCGGTTTCGAAGTCGCGATCTGGATCGCTCACCACCACCGCCGCCGCCGCCGCCGCCCAGACACCCGCACTACACACGCTTCGCTCGAAGCCGCGGCGCCATGAATCCCAATTCCAAGTTGATCCTCGGCGAGATGCACCGCCTGTTCGCGGAGCAGAAGACAAGCTTCGACGCGCGCTTCACCGAGGCAGATCGGAAGCTCGATTCGCGCTTCGCCGACAGCGACCGCGCGCTGGAGAAGATTTTCACCGAGGTGGAGGAATCCGTCACCAAACGCTTCACCGATCTCGACAACTCCCTCACCAAGCGACTCGCCCACTCGGATCTCAACTGGGAGCGGCGCATCACCAACTCCGAGGTGTGCCAAACAGCTCTCATCACCGTGTCAGAGCAGCGCCAGGAGGCCTTCGTCTCCGCCGTCGCCAAGTCCACCGGTAACCTAGAAAGCTGGCGCCAAGAGTCTGAAGGCGCAGTGGATGACCTCAAGCTGAAGATGAGCAAGCTCACCAAGTACATGGATCGATCTATCCTCGACAACCCATCAGCGTCGATTGGACTGATCTCCTGGTCACCACCAGTCATGGAGCCAGCCGTCGCGCGCTCACCTGCCGGCATCACGGCTGCTCAATGTGATTTGTTCGATTCTTTCGGTGTAAAAAAAAAACTTTATTGTTAGAAAACTGAGAGCCGATCGGTGCTTACAAATTTCCATAACCGACACATTCGGTGTTCGATTCTTCAGCATGGTGTTTGATGTTCACCGAACACAATCAATCAGTACTACAGCACAATGATACCGGATCTTCACATCCGTGGTGCTAGAGCTTGCGTGCGCCCATGCACCTGCAGCCTCGCACTACTCAAAGCTTGATGTCATCGCGCCCTCGGAGCCAAATGTGCCATGCCCTCGTCGCATGAGGCACCGCATCGCTGCGCCATTTCACCCTCCGCCGCCGCAACTAACGTGGTCACACTAGGGCAAGGGTTCCTGGACGGGAGACAAGAGTCATGATGAGTCAGGGAGTGTGACGCTGCTGCGGGAATGTTGGGGTCGGGGGATGGGGGGTAAGTTTTTTTAGAATCTCAAACTTTATTAACGAGTATGAGAATAAGATGTACACACGTCCTCCGGCGGACTGATAAACCAGACATGCCTACCTACTGCCTCATACAGGTTGCCTCACGCTAACCGATGAGCATCTCCATTAGACATCCGACCTTCATGGACAAACTCAACTGAAGTGAAACTTTCTTCTCGTGCCTTGATCTCTTGAACAACATGGCTATAAGGCCCAAAGCCTGTGCCTCGGATATTTCTAACAACTGTGATATTATCACAAGCCACCTTGAATTTTTGTAGCACATCAAATCCTATGCCAGTGCTAGTCTTTCTCTACACGCCACTGCCTCCATGATTTTAAGATCAGAAGTGCCTTTAGTCACCACAACCGAAGCCCCACTGAACCTGCCCGAGGAGTCCCTTGCCACCACCGAAGCTAATGCCTTGCTCGAGTTCTTTGATATGGCGGCATCGATATTTATTTTCATGAAGCCCACTGGTGGAGGGATCCATGTAGCCTTCTATACATTCTGGCGTTGATGACAATGCCCCCAGAGGTGTTGTCTGTTTCACAAGTTCCAGATCCAACAAGAAACTCTTAACAAAACAGTGCGTGGATAGAGGGCTCTGAAAGGATTCTCATAAACTGCTTGCCTCTTCGCGTACCAAATTGCCCAAAGTAACTAGTACCCGTAGAAGATCTTCATGCTTCAAGGTAGTTATTATAGTGGGTAAATGAAGGGTCGAGATGACGGACTAGAGGAGGATGAATAGTCCATTCTAAAATTAAACGCGTCGGCTAATCGAGATAAATGCGGAAATAAAATTATCGGTCTAGACAAAACTACACTCCTCTATCTAAGTTCACAAGCGTGGCAGAACCGCCTAATCTAATGCCCTCGTAAGAGTACTTGTCTTTCATTAGACACTAAGTACCCAAGAGAGTGCACTAAATCGTGCTGTTCCGTCGAGCACACCCCAAAGGAGAACTCGAAAATCCACATTTTTCCATTAGGATCATAAATGAGGGTATAAAGCTTACACCAGCTTTAGCCATTTCTTACATTGTTTAATACAATAATGGATTTACACATGTGATCAGAGTTTCAGCGGAAAAAAAGTTATTTAATGATGCGTGAAGCATTAACAAGTAACCATCTACATACAAGATATACCGGCAGTTTTGACATCTTTTCTTATAAAAACTTTTAGTTAGGGTTATAAACAACACTACGGTTTTAGCGTGAAAGGAATCATCTCTGAACCCATTAGGAGGTTTCCACACATAAAAATCGTCTACCATCCATTGGTCACCTACAACAGGGGGAATAAAACCATGAGTACTCGATTGTACTCCCGATAGAAGAAAAATAAACGACTCCAAGGATATGCAAGGCTATCTGGCTTGTTGGTTATTGCATCTGCAGGAAGCATTACTAAACGTGCGTCCTTATATTCAATTTTATTAGCAGTCATCATTAGTTCATTAACTAACCATTCTATATAAGCACATATGCTACTTTCAAGCAAGGGTTGAGCAATTAGAATAATTTTACTATCTTTCATATTCCAGTTCTTACTACGGTGCTAGACCATAGCCAAGTCGTAAAGTCTCATAGGAACGGCGATTCGTGAATCAATATATCCCAGCCGGGTACCCGAAACACACGCACCGCTTGTACCCCAGGCACAAATGGAACCAACTCGTCCCACTCCTGTTAAGGGGTTTATGTCCCCATCCAAATTTGGACTCCAAGCCCCCAACACCTGAGACCCAGTCTCAGTATGGTGCTTAGACCTCCACCTAATACCCACCCCTAAAAGCCGGTCCGAAAAGAGCCGGGACCCATGATAAGAGAGTAACAAGTCTTCCCGCTCCCATAAGCAAGTATGTGCTCAGGATAATAAGTCTGTGACCTGACTACTATCCATAGCAACGGACGGTCCTCAATCGATACAGGCGGGACAAATGCAACTGGAGCCTCGCTCGGTTGTCTAACCAAGCCTAAATACAAATCCAAAGCGTAGTCCCGCCCGATCTCCAATTATCATCCATATATATATTCCATGTGATAGTTATAGGATAATAAGAACAATAATATCTTTCCTATCTCTCGCGAATGATAGGTAATCACTCGACTTCAACCGAAATCCTTTAACATAGCAATCTACACAATTCTGACATACTAGTAGGACTCATAGGATAAAGATATATATATATATGTGTGTGTGTGTGTGTGTGTGGTTTTCATTCAACTCTTTAAAACTTAATGCACAAGCATAAAATAAAGTACAGAATAATAGGGGTTATGCATCGGGGCTTGCCTGAGCAAGATATAACCAAGGATTAGCATTCCATCGGGGCGACACGATCACCAAGGCTCCATCTTTTCTGCTTTTCCAGTCGACTCCACGATCCATCGTTGCCCCTATTATGATATACGTAGACGCAACACAGAAAACATAATTAACCAATGGCAACCGCAACTCTAAGAATACGATTACACCTCATAAGCTAACAAGCTAGCTCTAATGACTAACATACTAGTCTACGTATCCACGCCATCAAGTAAGGCTTCGTTTTCAGAAAATGTTTTAGTTCTACAATCCCAAGGTATTTCGGCTTCTCATTGATTAAATTTATATATTCAAACTAGGGCTTGTTTAGCTACCTTAGCAAATTAATTATTATGGAGCTATAAAAATTACAGTGAGTATCTAATAGTGTTAGGAATTTTTTGTAAACATTCCAGAGCCAACACTACTACCAATTCCTCACAATAATTCCTACAAGTTGATGTTTTAACAATATTAAGTGCTTCCAATTAATTAGATTACTTTTGGAAATGCTATGAAACCATGCGAACAGAATATACTAACAGATAAATCATGATTTTATGAGCTAAACAAAATTGATTTCACAATTTTTGGTCAACTACACAAATTTATTTTGAATTTACAAGTTTGCCTTAGAAACTAATTTAGAAAATACTTAGAAAAGAAAAAGGGACGGCGGCAATCAATTCGGCCCTTCAACACAGCGGCCCAGCACGGAGCGTGGCCCACGTGCGAGACGTCCCGCGGCGGGGAGCCCGCGCGCTGGCACTTTAGCAAAAGAGCCCTTTGACTTTTCCCGAAGAACGCCTAAGCCCTAATACTATTTATTCCTCCTCTGGCGAAATTCACTTAACCCTTGAATTTTTCCAAATTTCTCCACACGCACCCCCGGCCACCCCGTGCATGGCGGCGTGGCGAGCAGCGGCACTGGGCGTCCACACCGGTCACCAGGGGCCTGCGTGGACCCATTTAGCGGGTCGATCGCCATCTATGGCTAAATGCGCCAAGATGGGTGGCGGTCAGAGGATCGGAGATGCACTTGTGCGAGCTACAACGACGAGCAGCTATCCACGGCGGCGTTGCGATCGTTCTAACGAGAGAGGAGGGCGGAGGGGGAGAAAAAGTGGTGTGCAAGCACTAGTGACATACCACGAGTACAACCAACGCATCCATGAAGTGGGAGAGACCCCATGCGGTGCTGGCCACGTGCGATCAAGCTGAACGGCGGCGCTCCGCAATGGACACCAACGCGTTGCTACGCCGTTGACGAGCATCCTAGCCAAAATAGTACGAGCACCGGATGGAGGGAGTCAAGGCAAGCTTAGGGTTACAAGCAATTGAACTGTTACCACTCCTACGTGCCTTACCTCCCAACCTACCAGTTCGACGACGCACCTGACCAGTGGTGAGCAAAAACACCAATTTACCGATGGGTAGCAACTGGCCAGGCTTGAGGGGAATCGGGCGTCTAGCTGACTCACTAGTGCAAGGAATTGGACTGAGAAGCCTTGAGCTAGGCGAATTGAAGGGGCAGAGAGCGCGGTGCCTCACATGCGACAGCGACTCTGGCCATGTGCTGGCGTGGCACTACTGACATACACAACCCATCCTCTCCTCCCTATCTCCTAGGTGGGGCGATACGTGCAGTCATGGCAGCAGAGGTAGATGGAATGAGCGGCTAGGATCGTGCCACCGGACACAGCAGCGACGCGGTGGTAGGTGAGGTGCATGGCCGAGAGCACGTGCGCATGAGAGGGTGGCTGTGACCAAGACACATGGCTCAACGTGGTAGATGAATTGGAGGGCGGAGTGACTGCCACGCTGACTTGGCAACGATGGCCGTAGCCTTGGCTTAACTCCGCGTGTGGCTCAACGTTCATGGTGGCGTGCACATGGCGGCAGCGGGGAACAAGCGACAACGACATCACGATAATGCCTCGCAACATGTTCTAAGGAAGTTTGGGAAATTTTTAAGAGAACAACATGCCGCCCAACACCACTACAACCTATACCATGCTGAAAGCTCTAGTTTGGTTTTGGTGAATTGATGAAACCCTAAGTGCTAACCTAGTTTATCAAGTGATCATGAGATAGGTAGCACATTCTAAGTGGTGAAGCAAATGAAGATCATGACATGATGATGGTGATGCCATGGTGATGATCAAGTGCTTGGATTTGAAAAGAAGAAAGAGAAAAATAAAAGGCTCAAGGCAAAGGTATAAATGGTAGGAGTCATTTTGTTTTGGTGATCGAGACACTTAGTAAGTGTGATCATATTTAGGATCGATAGCCGTACTATTAAGAGGGGTGAAACTCGTATCGAAATGCGATTATCAAAGTGCCACTAGATGCTCTAACTCATTGCATATGCATTTAGGATCTAGTGGAGTGCTGACACCCTTGAAAATGTTTGTGAAAATATGCTAACACATGTGCACAAGGTGATACACTTGGTGGTTGGCACATTTGAGCAAGGGTTAGGAATTTCACCAGAGGAGTGTCAGCTCGTAGAGTGCGGACAGTCCGACGGTACCACCGGCGCCCTATACAGAAAAGACGGAGGTCACTGTAAGTGACCAGACGCTGGTCTCGGTAGGACCGATGCGTCCGGTCAGTGGATGCGTGAAGACGTTGGCGTCGGTCCACGACCAGATGCTGGGTCACTTGGTGACCGAACGTTGAAGAGGTGCGTCTGGTCCTTTTGACGTGGCAGCGCATAGAGGAGATGCCGAGTGACTAGACGTTGGGTGAGTCCGGTCGAGCATGACCGGACGCGTCTGGTCGTGATTTCTTACTTCTAGATGCTTACTAGAAATGATCGGACGCTGAGGTCCTGTGTTCGGTCACTTTGCAGCAGCGCGTCCGGTCATCACTTGACCGTTGGGATCGGGCACTCAGTATTTGAAGAGAGGGGACCCGTGGCATGCATCGCACGATCAGACGCTGGGGTCCTGCGTCTGGTCGATATGACCAGAGCGTCCAATCACCCTGTGTTGTGCCCAGTGAAGGGGTACAATGACTCTATTTTGTGGGGGCTTCTATTTAAGCCTCATGACCGGTTCAAGCTCACTCTCCTGACCATTTGCATTGACATAGTAACCTTGTTAGCTTAGCCAAAGCCCTCCCACTCATCTCCATCATTGATTCATCATCTTTGTGAGATTGGGAGAGAATCCAAGTACATTGCTTGAGTGTTTGCATCTAGAGGCACTTGGTGTTCGTGTTTCGCTGCGGGATTCGTTTGTTACTCTTGGTGGTTGCCACCACCTAGATGGCTTAGAGCAGCGAGGATCGTCGAGCGGAGGTTGGTGATTGTCTCCGGCTCCGGTCGTGGTGATTGTGAGGGGTTCTTGACCTTTCTCCGGTGGAGAGCCAAAAGGTACTCTAGTGGATTGCTCGTGGCTTGTATGATCCTCATCTTATGTTGGTTGGGCGGCACCCTATTGAGGGTTTAGCGTGTGATGCCAATTAGCGCGTGAACCTCCAAGTGAGTGAATCTCCACAACTAGGACTAGCTTGCCGGCAAGCAAGTGAACCTCGGTAAAAAATCATTGTGTCATCATTTGATTCTGAGGTGATTGGTCTTCATTGTTATTCATTCTTGTGATTGATTGGCTCCTTCCTCGATATGGTAGTATAACCTTCTTACTCACTCTCTTTACATTACCGTAAACTAGTTGTCAAGCTCTTAGTATAGCTAGTTGTGAGAGCTTGTTAGTTTGGTTAGTGTGGCTCTTTAGTTAGCTTTTGAGAGCACACTAACTTAGTGTAGTGTCATAGCTATTGTGTGGATAGAAACTATATAAACTAGAATTGTGGTAGGTGGCTTGCTATTTTAGTAGGCTAGCACAACACTTGCTTCGCCTCATAATTATTTAATCGGTTTGTTAAGTGTTGTTGTAGAAATTTTTAATAGGCTATTCACCCCCCTCTAGCCATTAGGACATTTCAAGTGGTATCGGAGCCGAGGTCACCGTGATTTGAGGCTTATTAACCTTCGGTGTAAAATGGCTCAAATCAACAACACCAAGAAGCCACCCCAATTTGAATGCTCAAATTATCCCTATTGGAAAGCTAAGATGACAACTTATATCAAGTCAATCAATAGGAAGGTTTGGAAGGTGGTAGAGACAAAGATTGAGATTGAAGATGAAGAGGCTCCCACCGTCGTCGAATAAATACTACTCCAAAATAATGACATTGCTCTTAGTGTCATCCATGATGCTTTAGATGAAAGAACATTTGAGCAAATCAAGAATATTGAGAGAGCTCATGAGGCATGGAAGAAATTGGAGGAATCATTTGAAGGCACTCAATCCGTGAAGGGAACAAAGACATATATTCTCAAAGAGAAGTTTGCCAGCTTCAAGATGAAGGAGGATGAGAGTGTGCCGGAGATGTTCCATAGGCTTCAAGTGCTTGTCAATGATCTCAAAGCACTTAGAGAAGAGGTGAAGGACAAGGACTTCTCCCACAAGTTCTTGAGATGTTTGCCTTCAAGATTTGGCACATTGGTCACTATTCAAGTGAGGAGTGGTTTGGACACCATGACACCAAATGAAGTGTTGGGAGATATAATGACCGATGATATATATAGAGATGATGATGAGAAGGAAGAAAAGAAGGAAAAGAAAGATGAGAAGAAGAAGAGCGTGGCATTCAAGGCCACATCATCTAAGGGCAAGGCAAAGCAAGATACATCAAGTGAAGATGATGGCTCATGGGATGATGATGATGAGAAGATAGCTCTCTTTGTCAAAAAATTTGGCAAGTTCATGATGAAGAAAGGGTACCGTGCTAGAAGAAAAAATCTTCATCCAAGAACAAGGAAGAGTCAAGAAGGTGCTTCAAATATGGAAGCAAAGATCATCTTGTTGCTTAATGTCCATACAATAGCGACAATGATGATGACAACAAGAAGAACAAGAAGGACAAGAAGGAAAAGAAAGAGAAGAAGGACAAGATGACCTTCAAGAAGAAGAAGGGTGGCTCATATGTGGTCACTTGGGATAGTGATGCTTCATCAAGTGATGATGACAAGACCACCAAGAAGAAGACACTTACAAGTATTGCAATCAATGAGAAGCCTTCTCTCTTCGACACTCCATCATGCTTCATGGCTAAGGCCACTAAGGTACAAATTTGTGATGATGGAAGTGATGAGGAACATGATAATGAAAACGAAAATGAAAGTGATAGTGATGATGATGAACCTACTAAGGATGAACTATTTGACATGCTAGAAGATGCTAAAGAACACTTTGACATCAAGAGAAGGGAATGCAAAAGCTTGCGTAAGGAACTAAAAGCCCTTAAGCAAGCCTTTGATGAGCTCAATGCATCTCATGAGAGGCTAGAGGAAGCCCATGAGAAGCTTGGCAAGGCTCACAAAAAGCTTGAAAAGGCTCATTCCTCTTTGCTTGATGAGCAAAATAAAAAGAAGCATGTTGAAACTTGCAATATAGGCTTAACTTGTGATATAATAGATGAATCATTATCTATGCCTATCATTATTGCTCCCACTAATCCTTCTTGTAGTACTTCTACTTCCACCTCATCTAGTAGTGATGGTTTCACTTGTGATGCCTCACTAATGGTTGAGAATGAGAACCTCAAGAAGGAAGTTAATAAGTTCACTCACACCTTGGCTAAGACCTATGGTGGTGAGGACCACTTGCTTATGTGCTTGGATAGCCAAAGAGCTTCTCTCTACAAAGAGGAATTAGGCTATACCCCCAAGATAGGCAAGGTGGCCTTTGCTCCTCACAAGACTAGTTTTGTGAAGAATAATTATTGGTTTTGCACTAGTTACAAGCAAGTTGGTCATAAAGAGCATCAGTGCAAGAACAAGAGTAAAAATGCTAATGTATCCTCCACTAAGCTTGATTTGTTTTATATGCTTACCAAGGGTGCAAATGGTGTAAAGGCTAAGTTCATTGGTAAACCATGGATGGGCTCAAAGAAGAAAGTCATTTGGGTACTAAAGAGCTTAGTGACTAACCTTCAAGGACCCAAGCAAGTTTTGGTACCTAAAAAGAATTGATCTTCTTTTATAGGTCAATTACAAAGCCGGAGGAAGGCATTGGGTTCTTGATAGTGGGTGCACTCAACACATGACCAATGATGCAAGAATGTTCAACTCAATCAACACCAATGGCAATGATGGTTATGATAGTATCACATTTGGTGATAATGGCAAAGGCAAGGTCAAAGGGCTTGGTAAGATTGCAATATCCAATGACATGAGCATATCCAATGTATTACTAGTAGAGAGCTTGAACTTCAATTTGCTATTTGTGGCTCAATTGTATGATCTTGGATTCAAATGCATATTTGGGGTAGATTATGTAGAGATTATAAGTGTAGATGACTCTAATTTGATCTTCAAAGGCTTTAGATATGAGAATCTATACTTGGTTGATTTCAATGCTAGTGGAGCTAAATTATCTATATGCTTGTTCACTAAGTCTAGCATGGGTTGGTTATGGCATAGAAGGCTTGGTCATGTTGGAATGAAACAATTGAATAGATTGGTTAAGCATGACTTGGTTAGAGGCTTGAAAGATGTTGTGTTTGAAAAGGATAAGCTTTGTAGCTCTTGTCAAGTCGGCAAACAAGTTGGAAATACCCATCCTAAGAAAAGCATGATGAGCACTAGTAAAGCATTTGAGTTATTGCACATAGATTTATTTGGGCCAACACAATACACTAGCATCGGTGGTAATAAATATGGCTTTGTGATAGTTGATGATTATAATAGATACACATGGGTATTCTTTCTAGTGGATAAAAGTGATGTGTTTGCAACATTCAAATCATTTGTCAAGGGAATTCACAATGAGTTTGAAACAACCATCGAGCGAGTTAGAAGTGACAATGGTAGTGTCGGTGTTTCGGAACCGGGGGTCCCTCAACCAACGAGTGAATTTGTGCTGCGTACCCCTAATCCCGGATGGTGATGCAAAGAGACACAAGGTTTATACTGGTTCGGGCAATCGAGGCCCTATGTCCAGTCTGAGAGATCGATCTTGTATTCCTTGCACCGAAGTGCTCGTAGTAGGGGGTTACAAGCTAGGTGAGAGAGGGGGTTAGCCCCAGGTCTCGGCGAGGGTGGTGCGGGCTGTTTGAGACGTTGTTCTCAAACAGCGTAGAAGTGTGTAGTTCTATCGGTGTGTTCGTCTTTTCTGCCCGTTCCTCTCCCTAGAAATGGCCCCAATCCCTCCCTTTTATACTCTAAGGGAGAAACTGGGACGTACACATATTGCTACCTAACGCTTTATTAATAGAGGTGGCGTGTTCGAGCCCTGTAGCCGGCCACTGTTCGTGGCATGGTCGATGGAGTGCCCCCGTCCTTGTCATGCAGAAGTGATGCGCCTGTCGTACTTGGTTTTGGGCATAGTGAGGCTCCCGTACAGCTTGACGCAGGGCATGGCGGACGACGTGCTGGTCATCGCGTGACGGCGTCGTGGGGGGCCGTGGCTCTGCAGATGCCGAGGCCGAGCCATCGCGGGGGGGGGGGGGGGGGGGGGGCGACGGGCATGGATCCTCAGGCTGCCGAGCCCCTAAGGCTAACTGCCGGGGCTCTGAAGGGAATTATTGGTCTTGGGTACTGGTTCCGAGGCCATAGTAGCCCAGACGGGGCTCCCCACGCCGCGTTGTTCTCGGAGCAGGAGCTGGCAGCACAGTGAGGCATGGGCGTCACCCACGCGCATAGTGGTTGGCACAGTGGCGGGTAACCCCTGCCCAGTACGGGCGACGTGCAGGTCATCGTGTGATGACGTCGTAGGGGGCTGCGGCTCTGCAAGTGCCGAGGCCGAGCCATCGCGGGGGGCCTGACGGACATGGATCCTCAGGCTGCCGAGCCCCCGCAGCAGACTACCGAGGCCCTGGAGAGAATTATAGGTCCTGGTTACTGATTCCGAGGCCACAGTAGCCCAGACGTGGCTCCCCATGCTGCGTTGTTTTCGGAGCGAGAGTTGGCAGCACAGTGAGGTACGGGCGTGAAGCATGTGCATGGTGGTTAGCACAGTGGCGGGTAACCCCTGCCCAGTCCTGCCTCCTGTCCCGTCAGTCGTTCTGCTGTACTGTGCCGAGCATGCGGCTGATGTCAGGGGCAGCAGTTGGCTGAGTTAATGCGACACGATGTTTTGTCAGAGGGACGGGAGGAGGAAGAGGCAGCGGAGTGCTCCCGTGCCCGCCTCGCGCGAGACGGAGGATCGGTGGCCCAGCCGAGGCCTGCGACGAGAGAAGGGGTCGGCCGAGGCCTTCGGTGGGGGGTCGCCCGAGGCCAGCGGCGAGGGGGCCTCGGGCGAGTCGGAGAATCGGTACTTCTTCTGAGGCCTTGGCGAGGGGGCCTCGGGTGAAGCGGCCTCGGCGAGGGGGCCTCGGGTGAATCGGAGATTTTTGGCTGAGACCCCGTTTGTCTTGCTAGTTTTTGTTTAGGGTCTGAGCCGTTTCTTTTTTTGGTTTCTGCTTAGGGTACCCCTTTTCACGGTATCCGACAGTAGCCCCCGAGCCGAGGGGGGGAGTGGAGGCACTCCCCCTGAGGTTCTGACGAGAATCGGCCCTTGATAGTTCCTGTCGGGATGGTGTTTTCGTACTCGAGGTTTCGGTGGGTGCGCGCGAGCGCACCCGCCGGGTGTAGCCCCCGAGGCCCTGGAGGAGTGATTTCACTTTTCCAGGGGCTTTTTTCTCTTTCGAGTGAGGAGTTTACATTGTGTTTGCCGGGCCCGTGGGTGCGAGTTCGGATCGCAGGGCCTCGACGACGCTGCGGGAAGAGCCCCTTAGCCTCCGCCTGGACCGAGAGGGCCGTCAGGGGTTCACCCGGCTTTTTGTACGACCCTCGCGCTTCCTTTTCGCTCGGAAGGAGGGTTTGTATTGCCGAGCCCCCTCGTGTGCGAGCCCAAGTCGCTGGGCCTCGGCAATGTTTTGCAGGAAGAGTCCCTTAGCCTCTGCGCGGAGCAAGAGGGCCGTCAGGGATTCTCCTGACTTTTTGTTTGACCCTCGTGCTTCCTTTTCGCTCGGAAGGAGGGGTGGAAGATGCCACGCTACCCTCGGTGGGCGCGAGCGACGGCATTTCCGGTGAGCTGTTATCGGGTAAGTCCGAGTGGAGGCCCGTACCCCGTTCGCTGGGGGTCGGCTAGCGGTCCGGAGACGCGCTCCAAGAGTACCGGAGGGTTTCTCTAGTGGGTGCCGAGGCCGTTCGCTGGGCCTCGGTGGCTCGGTGCCTCCCTACGGTGGGATCCCATTCAGAGACCTCCCTGCCGGTCTCGGACACGACACAGGGCGTCCCAAGCGTTTCGCTTGCTTGGGCCTCGGCCTCGTATAGGCTCGCCCGTAGTCGTCCCTGACTCTTTTGCCCTGGGGCGGCTGTCGAAACCCCTGGGGGCCCAGCCTTCGAACCCCTGGACCGTAACGGGCTTGGTTCGCTTGTCTTTATCTCGGGTGCAGGAAGAGCCCCCGAGCCTCCGCACGGAGCGAGAGGGCGGTCAGGGGTCTTCCCGGCTTATTTGTCCGTCTCCCTCACGTCCTTTTCGTTCGGACGGGGGCTGTTTGCCGAGCCCACTCGTGTGCGAGCCTGAGCCGCTGGGTCTCGGCAAAGTTGCAGGAGGAGCCCCCGAGTCTCTCGCACGGAGCGAGAGAGCGGTCAGAGGTCCCCCTGGCTTTTGATTCGCCCCTCGCGCGTGAGGGTCTGTCGGCCGAGGCCCCCTCGGGTGCGATCCTAGGTCGCGGGGTCTCGGCGTCTTTTGCGGAAGGAACTCCCTATCCTCTGCACGGAGCGAGAGGACCGTCAGGAGTTCTTCCGGCTTGTTGAACGACCCTCGCGCTTCCTTTTCGCTCGGAAGGAGGGTTTGTATTGCCGAGCCCCCTCGTGTGCGAGCCCAAGTCGCTGGGCCTCGGCAATGTTTTTGCAGGAAGAGTCCCTTAGCCTCTGCGCGGAGCAAGAGGGCCGTCAGGGATTCTCCTGACTTTTCGTTCGACCCTCGCGCTTCCTTTTCGCTCGGAAGGAGGGGTGGAAGATGCCACGCTACCCTCGGTGGGCGCGAGCGACGGCATTTCCGGTGAGCTGTTATCGGGTAAGTCCGAGTGGAGGCCCGTACCCCGTTCGCTGGGGGTCGGCTAGCGGTCCGGAGACGCGCTCCAAGAGTACCGGAGGGTTTCTCTAGTGGGTGCCGAGGCCGTTCGCTGGGCCTCGGTGGCTCGGTGCCTCCCTACGGTGGGATCCCATTCAGAGACCTCCCTGCCGGTCTCGGACACGACACAGGGCGTCCCAAGCATTTCGCTTGCTTGGGCCTCGACCTCGTATAGGCTCGCCCGTAGTCGTCCCTGACTCTTTTGCCCTGGGGCGGCTGTCGAAACCCCTGGGGGCCCAGCCTTCGAACCCCTGGACCGTAATGGGCTTGGTGCCCAGTTCCTTTGCCTGAAAGGAATCGGGTGGAGGTTACCTCTCTCCCCGCGGTTAGCAACGGCAGGCGCGCCTTTTGAGGCAGCTTTTTCGGGGAGGTGAAACGGCGCCTGCTGCTGCTGCGGTTGGGCGCGACGTGGCGTCAGTCGACGGGACGTAACTGCACGCGCAATTAATGAGGAGGGAGTGGGCGGTAAGACCGGATCTGGATAACCGCGCCGGATTTTCTGGGGGAAACTTCCCCGATTTCGTCGCCCGGCGGTTTCGACTCGTCCCTGCATAAATACGCAAATAGCCTCGCCCTCTCCCTCCTTACCTTTTCCGCGTTTGCTTTTGCTGCCTCCGTGCCGTTGCTGAGAGCATAGAGCGCCGGGGAAGAGAAGGGCGAGGGCGAGAGATCGAAAGAGAGAGGGAGAGAGATTACCGCCGTAGCAGCGTCCTCCGCCGCGCAATGGCTGGTGGTCCCGTCATCCTCCCGGCGGATCCCTGGGAGCGGTCCGACGTCACCGAGGAGAAGCTGCAGTCGCTCGTGGAGACCGGTCTTCTTCGCCCGATCACCGACCCCGACGAGCCAGAGTGGATTGCTCCGGGGGACGAGTCGGAGCCGAGGCCACGCGACGGTTACGTGGTGAGCTTCGTCGTCTTCCATGAGCGAGGCTTCGGGTCGCCGGCGGATAGCTTCATGCGGGCACTCCCGCACTACTATGGCGTGGAGCTGCACAATTTCAGCCCCAACTCCATCGCGCAGGCGGCCATCTTCGTCGCCGTCTGTGAGGGGTACCTGGGGATCGCTCCCCACTGGGAGTTGTGGCTCCATTTGTTCCGAGCGACATTCACCTCCAAGCCGGGGGGGATGAGGGGGGCTCGGAAGGCGCAGAGGGCCGGCGGTTGCATCCTTCACGTGCGCCAAGACCGGCAGTCCCTCTACATCCCGGCCCAGCTGTCAACGTCCAACCGTCGTTGGTATGACGGCTGGTTCTACCTCCGCAACGACGGCGGAGGACTTCCCCCTTATACCGGGCGGGTTGTAGAGAGTCAACCGGAAAAATGGGGATACGGCGTCGTCAAGGCCGATCAGCCTAGGCTGGAACCGCTCTTGAGGGCCTTGGGGAAGCTGCGTGACCACGGCCTTTCGACGGCCGTGGTTGTGGCGGCTTTTCACCGCCGGAGGGTGTTGCCTCTGATGGCCCGGTGGCGGCGGCTGTTCGAGATGACCCCGGGTGATTCGATCGCCGGTGTCAAGATGTCCGCCTTCGCTCTTACCGACGACGAGACCCTGCGTCGGGTGAGAGAGGCGGTAGACGGGAAGCCGAGGCTCGATGACTTGACGCCGTTCCCGATGCGCCCGTCGCGGGGGTATGTCTCGCTGGTAAGTTGGATGTTGTCGAGGCTTTCGCGGCCTTCTTGTTTTTCGCCTTTTTGGTCTGTTGTCTTACTTCGTCGTTCTCACAGGGGATAAGAGACGTGCGAGGCTCCCCGCCGCCCGTTCCCGAGGACGCCCGGCGGCGATCCGTGAACAGGGCGCGTGCCGAGGAGGAGAAGAAGAAGAAAGATGCCCAGGAGGCGAAGCGCACGAAGAAGATCCTCGCGTGCGAAAAGCTGGACGCCCGTCGCCGGCGCCAGAGGCTCGACGGTCTCCCTTTGGAGCCGTCTCCCTCGTCGTCGGTGTCGGATTCTTCGAGCGACGGCGGCGGGCGCGAGGTGGGGACGGCCTGCCTGGAACACCTCCCCGACATCAGGGAGATGGTTTCCGGGGCGCCGGCAAGGAGCCTGACGCCCCTAGGAGGAGGAGGAGGCGTCCCGGGGCCAGTGGCGGCCCGTCCCGGGACCGAGGCCGACACACCCGAGGCGCGGGTGTCGGAGGAGCGTGCCGTCGGCCCGATGGGTTCGACGATGGAGGTGGAGCGGGTGACGGTGGGGGCGACCCCATTATCTCCGCAAAGGGTCGAGGAGGTGCCGGGGTCCGACGGAGGCCAGCTGGCGCTGGTGAATACCGAGGCCGCGCTGCTGCCACCACCACCGCCGTTGCAGAGGAGGCAGGCGGTGTCGAAGCGGTTGCACCCCCGTTCGCGGTAAGCGTCTTTTCTGGTGGAGTCTGTAGTACTTCTTGTTCGCCCCTTGGTTGCATGCTGACCTTGGGAGTGTCCTTTCTTCCAGCCAGACGCTTCTCGTGGAAGATCCTCCCTTGGCGCCCCGTAAGGCGCTCAAGGTGAACGTTAGCTACTCCGCCCATCAGGCAGCGGAGGTGCAGGCTGGCGTGCGACGCGGCGCGGCGTCGGTCGAGGCCGTTTCAGAGGAGGCGGCTGCCCAGGAAAAGGAGGCTGGGGCGTCTGCTATTGCCGAGGCCATTGAGGGCGAGGCCGGAGCCCCCGAGACCTCTGACGTCAGGGCGGTGGACGCCGGGGCCATCGAGGTAGAGATGGTGGAGGTCAGAGCCCCCGGGTCCGTCGAGACCGAGGCGATGGAGGTGGAGATGGGGCAAATTTTGGCGCCGCCCCTGGTTCAGACGATCTCGTCTGATGATTCCTCTCGAGGGAAGGAGGCGGCGGACGTCGAGGTGGCTAGTACCGCGGAGCAACCAGTCCCGGATCCCGCCGAGGGGAGTTCGGCTCTTGTCCGGCTACAGCCCGAGCCTCGCGGGTGGAACTTCCCGCGTGTTTTCTGGCGGAACCGGGCTGACCCCGAGGAGGAGCCCGTGTTCGCCCTTGAAGATACCGCAGAGGGGGGGCATTGGGGTACCCTCGAGCAGTACCGCCAACTGGCAGTGCGGTCGCTGCAGACAGCGATGGCTATTATGGGTCAGGACTTGCCCGGTGTCACGCGGGTAAGTACTTTCCCCTCTCGTGCCGCGTTGTTTTTTCTCCGAGCCCCCACGCAGTGTTTGACGTGTGTTTTTTGTTTTGCCTCCTTAGGAGCTCGAGACCCGATCCCTTGGGAAGTCGGTGTTCCTGCGAAATGAGAGGGATATCTGGGACCAGCTCCGGCGCCAAAAGGGCCTGCTTGCCGATGCCCAGGGGCTATCGTCGGCACGGAGTGCGGAAGTGGAGGACCTCCGCCTTCGTTGTGCTGATATTCAGGCGGAGTTGGCCGCGGCTAAGGAGCAGTCCGCCCCTCTGGTGGCCAAGATCAAGGAACTGGAGGAGGAGCGAGACTCCTTCAGGCTTTGGGCCCAAGAAGCGACGGCCTCTGCTAAGGTCACAGCCGGGCAGCTGGGTGCGGAGCAGAGCGAGCATCAGGCGACGAAAGTCGCCCTGGCAGAGGCTGCCAAGGCGGCCGAGGCCTCTCGGGTCGAGGTCTCAGCCTGGAAGAGCAAGGCCGAGGGTAAGTTCCGCTGAACCATGTTCCTCGCTCCATTTGCTCTTTTTGTCCTGGTTCGCGCTTGACTCCTGACCCCTTGTTGCGGCGTAGATCTGGGGAAAGAAGCCTCCCAGGCGGCTGAGGCCTCCGTCGCGGCGCAAGCGGCGCTGGATGTCGAGGTCCGGGAGCACGAGGCGCTGCGCAGCGCTGTCCGGTCCGCCTGCGAGGCTCTAGACGTCGAGGAGGTCCAATCAGCTAGCTCCCTTGGGAGCCGCCTGATTGCGTTGAGCGGCTACGTCCGCGAGAGACTCCGAGGGGCGTTGCACACGGGTGTCAAGCGTGCCCTGGCCGTCGTCTCCTCGCACTACGCCATCAACCTCGAGGCCATCAGCGACGGCTATGTGTTGCCAGAAGATGACGAGGAGGCTGATGCAGAGGTCGTGAGGCTGTTAGAGGCGGCCGAGGCGCCTGGCACTGCGTTGGCCAAGCTGTTCGAAGAAGAGGTGGTCCCTCCCGCGCCAGCCGCCGATCCTTGAGCTTTGACCTGGGCCAAAAGGGGCCATGTAACCGGATTGAGTTAGTTGCCGAATCGTGACGTTTTTTTGTGGCCGTCGAGGCCCTTAAAGTATTTGCGTATGTGTGTTTCTTAACCGTTTTCCATTCTATTTCTAAGTCTGTGCCCTCTGTCTCGATCGCGAAGAAATCCCTCGGAACCTAAGCCGTCCTTCGGCGAAGGGTGGCGAGGGAGCTGCCGTAGCCCAGAGGCGTGGGCCGTTCTCACGACTCGGCCGGCCCTTTGGCCTCCAGACAAGCTTTTGGTCTCTGGGTTTCTTGCGAAGGTCCCGTCGGAGCGTGAGAGAGTTTGGCGTGGAAATTTTCGGAAAACGGTTGAGAAATGGTGTCCGGGACTTAGGGGGGTTCCCCCTTTTTAGTCCCCGAGGGAGGCTCGACTTTGCAGAGGCAGAGCCGAGTCTCCCTTATTGCGTTATAGTGACGTCGAGCCCCTATCGATAGGCAACCTCTCTGCAAAGAACTTCCTCGGAACCTAAGCTGTCCTTTGGGCGAAACGGTGGTGAGGGAGCTGCCGTAGCCCAGAGGCATAGGCCGTTCTCACGGCTCGGCCGGCCTTTTCGCCTTTGAGACGATCTTTCGGTCCTTAGGTTCTATACAATCGATTTGTCTATAAGGGGGTTCCTCGAAAGATTATAACAACTAAAGAACGCTTCTTTATTGTATTTCGAGAAACAATGTAAACAACGTTTGGAAATTTAAGGGTAGAAACGACGTAGCTGTTCTATGTTCCAAGCGTTGGTGGAGATTTTGCCCTTCTCGTTGGCTAACTTGTAGGTCCCGGGCTTCAGCACTTGAGCGACGATATACGGCCCTTCCCAGGGTGGGGTCAGCTTGTGGCGGCCCTTGTTGCTCTGCCTCAGTCTCAGCACCAGGTCGCCCACTTTCAGGTCCCGGCTTTGGACGCGCTAGGCTTGGTAGCGTCGTAGGGCTTGTTGGTACCTGGCTGAGTGTAGCAGCGCGACGTCTCGGGCTTCCTCCAGTTGGTCGAGGGCGTCTTCGCGGGCAGTGCGGTTGCTTTGTTCGTTGTACGCCTGTAGCCTCGGGGAGCCGTATTCTAAGTCAGTGGGGAGGATGGCCTCGGCTCCATAGACCAGGAAGAACGGTGTGAATCCCGTGGCTCGGCTTGGGGTATTTCTTAGGCTCCAGATGACTGACGGGAGTTCGGCAAGCCATTTCTTGCCAAACTTCTTCAACTGGTTGAATATTCTTGGCTTAAGGCCTTGTAGGATCATGCCGTTGGCACGTTCTACTTGGCCATTCGTCCTTGGGTGCCCTACGGCCGACTAGGCCACCCGGATGTGGTGGTCGTCGCAGAACGTTAGGAACTTGCGACCGGTGAATTGTGTCCCATTGTCAGTGATGATGGTGTTAGGAACCCCGAACCTGTGGATGATATCCGTAAAGAACAGCACCGCTTGCTCGGATTTGATCTGAGCGATCGGACGAGCCTCGATCCATTTGGAGAATTTGTCGATAGCTACCAGCAGATGGGTATAGCCCCCGGGTGCCTTCTGCAGAGGCCCAACCATGTCCAGTCCCCACACAGCGAATGGCCATGTGATGGGGATGGTTTGGAGGGCTTGGGCCGGGAGGTGCGTCTGTCGAGCATAGTACTGGCATCCCTCGCAGGTGCGTACTAGCTTTGTGGCGTCGGCCACCGCTGTTGGCCAATAGAAACCTTGGCGGAAGGCGTTACCCACGAGCGTCCAAGGCGCCGCGTGGTGCCCACAGACTCTCGCGTGTAAGTCCCGAAGTAAGGATTGGCCAGCCTCAGTGGTGATGCATCGTTGGAGAATACCAGATGGGCTGCGCCTATATAACTCGCCGTCGCAGAGGACGTAAGTCTTGGCGCGTCGCGCAAGCCGTCGGGCTTCGGTTCTGTCAGCAGGAAGCTCTCCTCGGACGAGGCGATCAAGGAGAGGGACTCGCCAGTCTGTTCCTTGGTCGGCCTTGGGAGGCTCTGCGTCAATCGCCATGGCCTCGGGCTCGGCTGACGGGGTCTCGGCGGCAGAGGGGGCCTCGGGCCCTGCGGCGGGCTCGGCCGATGGGTCCTCTTCCGTCGCCGAGGCGTAGTCGACGGATGGCTTGTGGATGTCTCTGGCGAAGACGTTTGGAGGGGCCAGGGTTCGTGCCAACGCCATCTTTGCCAGTTCGTCCGCGGCCTCGTTGAACTTTCGTGCGACGTGGTTGAGTTCGAGACCGTCGAACTTGTTCTCCAGACGACGTACCATCGCGCAGTATGCCTGCATTTTGGGGTCATGGCAGCTTGACTCTTTCATCACCTGATCGACGATGAGTTGTGAATCACCACGTACGTCGAGACGTCGTACTCCAAGTTCGATGGCGATTTGCAGGCCGTTGACGAGGGCCTCGTATTCGGCGACGTTGTTGGAGGCGGCGAAGTGAAGCCGGATCATGTAGCGCATGTGTATTCCGAGAGGCGAGACTAGGAGCAGGCCCGCGCCGGCCCCAGTCTTCATCAGAGACCCGTCGAAGTACATGGTCCAGCATTCTGATGGGATTTGAACGGGTGGCAGCTGTGTGTCGGTCCACTCGGCTACAAAGTCGGCCAGGACCTGCGATTTGATCGCTTTCCGAGGCGCGAAAGACAAGGTCTCCCCCATGAGTTCGACAGCCCATTTGGCTATTCTACCCGAGGCCTCCCGGTTTTGGATTATCTCTCCCAGGGAAAAGACGACACCACAGTTACCGGGTGGGACTCGAAGTAGTGACGCAGCTTGCGTCGGGCCAAGACTATGGCGTAAACCAACTTCTGGATGTGGGGGTAACGTGTCTTAGTCTCGGAGAGCACTTCGCTGATGAAGTAGACAGGTCGCTGGACGGGCAGAGCGTGTCCCTTCTCCTGCCTCTCGACGACTACGGCCGCGCTGACCACTTGGGTCGTCGCGGCGACGTAGAGTAAGAGGTGTTCGCCCTCGGTGGGCGGAACCAGGACGGGGGGGTTGGCGAGCAGCGCTTTGAGCCTGGCGAGGGCTTCTTCGGCCTCGGCGGTCCAAGAAAAGCGCTCGGACTTTCTCAAGAGGCGGTACAGGGGCAGGCCTTTTTCGCCGAGGCGCGAGATGAAACGGCTCAGGGCCGCAAGGCATCCCATGACCCTCTGCACGCCTTTGAGGTCTCGGATCGGGCCCATGTTGGTCACGGCCGAGACCTTCTCCGGGTTGGCCTCGATCCCACGTTCCGAGACTATGAATCCCAAGAGCATGCCTCGGGGAACCCCGAAGACACACTTCTCGGGGTTGAGCTTGATGCCCTTCTTTCTGAGACACGTGAAGGCAACCTCCAGGTCGCTGACGAGATCGCCGGCCTTACTGGACTTGACCACGATGTCATCCACATAGGCCTCAATGGTTCGTCCGATATGTTCGCCAAAGACTTGGATCATGCACCGTTGGTAAGTAGCCCCTGCGTTTCTGAGGCCGAACGGCATGGTTATGTAGCAGTACATGCCGAATGGGGTGATGAAAGAAGTCGCGAGCTGGTCGGACTCTTTCATCTTGATTTGGTGGTAACCGGAATACGCATCAAGGAAGGAGAGGGTTTCGCATCCTGCCGTGGAGTCGACGATTTGGTCAATTCGGGGTAGTGGGAACGGGACTTTCGGGCATGCCTTATTTAGACCAGTGTAGTCCACGCACATCCTCCACTTGCCACTTTTCTTCCTGACTAGTACAGGGTTAGCCAACCACTCTGGATGGGATACTTCCTTGATGAACCCGGCTACCACGAGCTTCTGTACTTCTTCGCCGATGGCCCTGCGCTTCTCCTCGTCAAACCGGCGCAGGCGCTGCTTTGCCGGCCTGGAGCCTGGCCGGATATCTAAGGCATGCTCGGCGACCTCCCTTGGTATGCCTGGCATGTCCGAGGGACTCCATGCGAACATGTCGACGTTCGCACGGAGAAAGTCGACGAGCACGGCCTCCTATTTGCTGTCGAGGGTGGCGCTGATCTTCAGTCCCCGACCGTCGGGGACGGTGGGATCGACTGGGACGAACTTGACGGCCTCCGCGGGTTCGAAGGTCCCGGTGCGCCGCTTGGCGTCGGGAACCTTGCTACCAAGCTGGTCGAGATCGGCGATGAGGGTCTCGGCCTCCACGATGGCCTTGGCGTACTCGATGCACTCGACGTCGCAGTCGTATGCATGTTCGTATGTGGACTTGACGGTGATGACGCCGTTGGGGCCTGGCATCTTGAGCTTGAGGTAGGTGTAGTTGGGGATCGCCATGAACTTGGCGTAGCACGGGCGCCCCAAGATGGCGTGGTAAGCCCCCTTGAATTCAACTACCTCGAAGGTGAGGACCTCCTTACGGTAGTTGGATTGAGTGCCAAAGCAGACGGGCAAGTCAATGCGTCCGAGGGGTCGTGTGCGCTTCCCTGGCACGACGCCGTGGAAGGGCGCGGAACCACCTCGAAGCCGTGATTGGTCGAGCTCCAGGAGCTCCAGAGTGTTGGCGTAGAGGATGTTGAGGCCGCTGCCTCCGTCCATGAGTACTTTGGTGAGCCGGGTGTTGCCGACGATCGGGTCGACGACAAGCGGGTACTGCCCGGGGTTTGGAACGTAATCGGGGTGGTCATCCCGGTCAAAGGTGATTGCTTCCCGAGACCAATCGAGGTACCGGGGGGTGGCTACCCTGACCGAGAAGACCTCCCGGCGTTCCCTCTTTCGCTGGCGCGCCGTGAGGCATGCCGAGGGTCCGCCAAAGATCATGAAGGCGTTGCGTACCTCGGGAAACCCATCATCTTTATCACCGTTCCTTTCGCCGGCGCCCCTTTTCCTGGCCTCATCGTCGTCGGGGAGCCCAAGCCTGGCGTAGTAACGCCGGAGCATGGTGCACTCCTCGAGGGCGTGCTTCACCGGGCCTTGATGGTAAGGACAGGGCTTTTTTAGCATGTCGTCAAATAGCCCAGGGCCGCGGGGGCCTCGGGGATTCCTGCGATCTATTGTGGCGACGTGAACAGCCTCGAGGACCTCCTGCTTCCCCGGGCGACCCTTCTTCTTTCTCTTAGGGACGCGGGTGGGCGAGGCCTCGGGGGCCTCGTCCTTCTGCTTCCCCTTGGCGTTGTTGTTGTTGGGGAAGATGGCCCCCACCGCCTCTTCGCCCGAGGCGAAGTTGGTGGCGATGTCGAGGAGCGCGGCGGCAGAGCGCGGGATGTTGCGTCCTAGCTCTCGGACCAAGTCCCGACAAGTGGTGCCGGAGAGGAAAGCCTGAACGATCTCCGAGTCACCGACGCTGGGTAGCTCGGTGCACTGTTTGGAGAAGCGCCGGATGAAGTCTCGGAGAGACTCGTCCGGCTTCTGGCGGCAGCTCTTAAGATCCCAGGAATTCCCAGGGCGCACGTAAGTGCCCTGGAAGTTCCCGACGAAGATCCTAACCAAGTCGCGCCAGTCGTGGATTTGCGAGGGGGGGAGATGCTCAAGCCAGGCTCGCGCCGAGTCCGTCAAGAGCAAAGGGAGATTGCGGATGATGAGCAGATCATCGTCCGCGCCACCCAGTTGGCAGGCCAGGCGATAATCGGCGAGCCAAAGTTCTGGGTTGGTCTCGCCGCTGTACTTTGCGAGGTTGGCCGGCTGTCGGAAACCGGGCGGGGAAAGGAGCAACGCGGATGGCCCTGCTGAAGACACGTGGTCCTGGCGGCTCAGGGGAAGGACTGCGGTCCTCTCCACTGTCGTAGCGGCCGCCTCGGTGTGGGTGGTAGCCTCGGGCGGCTCCGTCGTCGTGGCGCCGTCGCCTGCCAACTACTTCGTGGTTGCCCTGTGCCTCGCGTTGGTCCCTAAGTCGGTCGCGCACCGAGGGGGCCCTGTCGACCGTCGGTGCGCGAGCGGCCTCGGGACGGACCGAGGCATCCTGACCCCCTCGAGGTTGCGCTGTGGGTTGCTCCAAAGTGCCTCCGCGCTGGCGGGAGGCGGAACTCTCGGCCTGCTGCACTGCTGCGGTCTCGAGGAGGTCGCGGAGCTCTCCGCGGACCCGTCGCCCTTCGGTGGTGGAGGGCTCGGGCATTGCTCGGACCAGCATCGCAGCAGCTGCGACATTCTGGCTAGCGCGGTTAAAGATCGGGGGGTGGCTCTCCCCCCTCGTTGTCGTTGATGCGGTGATGGACGTCGCGGGCCCTCCCTCGGGCTCCTCCGCCCTCGCCGCGCCCTCGCTGCTCCTGCTCGAGAGTATCCCGGAGCTGTTGCAGAAGGAGTCGGTCCTGTTCGACCTTGGCCTGAAGCTCGCGGAGCTGCTCCAGGTCTGGGCGACGATGCCCCCCGCGAACGGGATTCTCGTTCCGTGCTGCCGGGGCTACGAGACGCGGAGGTGTGGCATCACCCGCCCCCGCCCGGGGCGGTGAATGGTTGCCTGTCCTTTCTTCCTCTTCGCCCGCCGTTGGCATCCCGAGCCCGACGTGGAAGCACTCACGGGATGGATCATAAGTCCCTTCGTCGTCGGAGTCGGAATAGCCGAGGCAGTAGTCGCTTGCGGCCAAGAACTGGCGCAAAGCCCCAGGGTTGTGGAGTTCGGAGAAATCCACCCCGGGCCACGCCTCGTCCTCGTCCGAGGGGTCGGAGTGGGTGCTCAGGTCGAGAGCGAAGCGCTGGCGGCGTTTCGAGGGGTGCTCGTGAGCGGCAGCGTAAGCGTAGGCATAAGAGGTGGCGGCATTTCTCAACCCAAAGGGGTATGGGGACGGGGCCGTCTCCAGATTCTGCCCCGCCGGGGTCGGCTCTTCAGGGAGTGGCGGAGCGGGGTTAGACGACTGGGCATCGCCGTAAGCCCCCGGCGATTTTCCTTTGTCCAGGCTCAGGTCAGACGGGTCCCCAGCCAGGGACCCCGTACCAACAGCTGGTCGTAGGATATCGGCGGGGAGTGGCGTGCCGCCCCGGGCTCGCGTAGCGTTGGGGTGGCCTTGCTCGCGCCGTGCCTGGCGAGCGTGGCGAGAGCGGCCGCCCGGGCGCCGCCTGCGCCTGGGCTGCCGGGGCGCGACTTCGTCGTCGGACGGTGGGGTTCGAGGAGTGAGGAGCACCATGTCGTACTCATGCCCTAGAGACATGAACTCTAGGCTGCCGAACCAAACTATGGTGCCGAGACGCAATGGTCGAATGTGGTCTGCCATCCGGAACTTGCTAGGATGACGAAGCTGACACGCAGAGGCCCCTACCTGGCGCGCCAACTGTCGGTGTTTCGGAACCGGGGGTCCCTCAACCAACGAGTGAATTTGTGCTGCGTGCCCCTAATCCCGGATGGTGATGCAAAGAGACACAAGGTTTATACTGGTTCGGGCAATCGAGGCCTTACGTCCAGTCTGAGAGATCGATCTTGTATTCCTTGCACCGAAGTGCTCGTAGTAGGGGGTTACAAGCTAGGTGAGAGAGGGGGTTAGCCCCAGGTCTCGGCGAGGGTGGTGCGGGCTGTTTGAGACGTTGTTCTCAAACAGCGTAGAAGTGTGTAGTTCTATCGGTGTGTTCGTCTTTTCTACCCGTTCCTCTCCCTAGAAATGGCCCCAATCCCTCCCTTTTATACTCTAAGGGAGAAACTGGGATGTACACATATTGCTACCTAACACTTTATTAATAGAGGTGGCGTGTTCGAGCCCTGTAGCCGGCCACTGTTCGTGGCATGGTCGATGGAGTGCCCCCGTCCTTGTCATGCAGAAGTGATGCGCCTGTCGTACTTGGTTTTGGGCATAGTGAGGCTCCCGTACAGCTTGACGCAGGGCATGGCGGACGACGTGCTGGTCATCGCGTGACGGCGTCGTGGGGGGCCGTGGCTCTGCAGATGCCGAGGCCGAGCCATCGCGGGGGGGGGGGGGGGCCCGACGGGCATGGATCCTCAGGCTGCCGAGCCCCTGAGGCTAACTGCCGGGGCTCTGAATGGAATTATTGGTCCTGGGTACTGGTTCCGAGGCCACAGTAGCCCAGACGGGGCTCCCCACGCCGCGTTGTTCTCGGAGCAGGAGCTGGCAGCACAGTGAGGCATGGGCGTCACCCACGCGCATAGTGGTTGGCACAGTGGCGGGTAACCCCTGCCCAGTACGGGCGACGTGCAGGTCATCGTGTGATGACGTCGTAGGGGGCTGCGGCTCTGCAAGTGCCGAGGCCGAGCCATCGCGGGGGGCCTGACGGACATGGATCCTCAGGCTGCCGAGCCCCCGCAGCAGACTGCCGAGGCCCTGGAGAGAATTATAGGTCCTGATTACTGATTCCGAGGCCACAGTAGCCCAGACGTGGCTCCCCATGCTGCGTTGTTTTCGGAGCGGGAGTTGGCAGCACAGTGAGGTACGGGCGTGAAGCATGTGCATGGTGGTTAGCACAGTGGCGGGTAACCCCTGCCCAGTCCTGCCTCCTGTCCCGTCAGTCGTTCTGCTGTACTGTGCCGAGCATGCGGCTGATGTCAGGGGCAGCAGTTGGCTGAGTTAATGCGACACGATGTTTTGTCAGAGGGACGGGAGGAGGAAGAGGCAGCGGAGTGCTCCCGTGCCCGCCTCGCGCGAGACGGAGGATCGGTGGCCCAGCCGAGGCCTGCGATGAGAGAAGGGGTCGGCCGAGGCCTTCGGTGGGGGGTCGCCCGAGGCCAGCGGCGAGGGGGCCTCGGGCGAGTCGGAGAATCGGTACTTCTTCTGAGGCCTTGGCGAGGGGGCCTCGGGTGAAGCGGCCTCGGCGAGGGGGCCTCGGGCGAATCGGAGATTTTTGGCTGAGACCCCGTTTGTCTTGCTAGTTTTTGTTTAGGGTCTGAGCCGTTTCTTTTTTTGGTTTCTGCTTAGGGTACCCCTTTTCACGGTATCCGACAGGTAGTGAGTTCAAGAACACTAGAATTGATGAGTTGTGTGATGAATTTGGAATTAGACATTAATTCTCGACCAAGTACACTCCACAATTAAATGGCCTTGTTGAGAGGAAGAATAGAACACTCATTGATATGGCAAGGTCTATGCTTAGTGAGTACAATGTGAGTCAATCTTTTTGGGCCAAAGCTATCAACATGGCTTGCTATTGTAGCAACCGTATCTATTGTCACCCATTGAAAGAGAAGACACCATATGAGCTCTTGAATGGTAGAAAGCCCAACATTACATATTTTGGGGTCTTTGGTTACAAATGTTATATCTTGAAAAAAGGCACTAGATTGGGCAAGTTTGACAAGAAATGTGATGAAGGATTCCTACTTGGATACTCAACCACTAGCAAAGCATATAGAGTTTGGAATTTGGATAGTGGCACTCTTGAGGAAGTTCATGATGTTGAATTTGATGAAACTAAGGGTTCACAAGTAGAGCATGAGAACTTGGAAGATGTTAGAGGCATTCAACTTTCAAATGCTATGAAGAACATGGATGTTGGTGAATTGAGGCCTAGGCAAGTGAATGATGATGAAGATGATCAAATGCAAGTGCTCTCTAACTCAAATATGCAAGATGATACAAATCAAGCTAGTACAAGTGGCTCTCATGAAAATGAATAAGATCAAGTGGCTAGTATATCATCTCAACCCAATGATCAAGCAAGTGCAAGCAATCAAGTTCCAATGCTCCAACCAACAAATATTACAAGGGATCATCCATTGGACACTATCATTGGTGATTTTTCAAGAGGTGTACAAACTAGATCAAGATTGGTTTCATTTTGTGAGCACTTCTCATTTGTGTCATCCATTGAACCAAAGAAGATAGATGAAGCATTGAAGGATGTTGATTGGGTGAATGCTATGCATGAAGAATTGAATAACTTCACAAGAAATCAAGTATGAGAATTGGTAGAAAGACCAAAAGGACACAATGTGATTGGAACCAAATGGGTCTTTAGAAACAAGCAAGATCAAGATGGGATAGTAGTAAGAAACAAAGCAAGATTAGTAGCATAAGGCTATACACAAGTTGAAGGTCTTGACTTTGGAGAAACATATGCCCCAGTTGCTAGATTGGAAGCAATTAGAATCTTGCTAGCCTATGCTTGTGCCCACAACATCAAGCTCTACCAAATGGATGTTAAGAGTGCATTTCTCAATAGTTACATCACTGAAGAAGTATATGTTGAGCAACCTCCTGGTTTTGAAGATGACAAGAAGCCCGACCATGTGTACAAGTTGAAGAAGGCATTGTATGGCTTGAAGCAAGCACCTAGAGCATAGTATGAGAGATTGAGGGACTTCCTACTCTCTAAAGGGTTCATGATGGGCAAGGTTGACACCACTCTTTTCATTAAGAAGATTAGAAAAGATTTATTTGTGTTGCAAATCTATGTTGATGACATCATATTTGGATCAACCAATCAAGACTTTTGTGATGAGTTTGGAATGATGATGGCAAATGAGTTTGAGATGTCCATGATTGGAGAGTTGATTGGCATATCATACATCCTTGCTAAGGACATGTTTAGTGCATCTAGTCATCTTTCACATTTGATAGGCTCATTCATAAAAATCAAATGATTTTGATGATTGAATGGTACCACTATTGCTTCTATGCTTATTTTGGTCTAGTGGTAGCATATGACATGTTTGTGGGCTTGTAAACCTAGTGTTTGATCTAGAAAATGAGCTCTAAGTGTTTAACTCAACATGGTACAAGATAACCCTTATTTGGAGGTGTGAAGAAGCTTGTCCTTGGATCAAACCAAGTTAAATATCTTTGGCAAATGATCTAGATTGAACCAAATTTGGGAAAATAATCCTCACCCCATTGATTGACATTGATAATCTCAACCTATCTACATTTTGAACCTTTGTGGTCATTGATGACAAAGGAGGAGAAAAACAAAGATATTAGTAATATTAGTACATGGGGAGAAAACAAAGATATTAGTGTACTAAGATAATGAAAAGACAACAAAGGGGGAGAACTTGACATAGGGGGAGAGATATGGCAAAGGAAAGGGTATTAGTACATGGGGAGAAAAACAAAGATATTAGTGTACTAAGATAATGAAAAGACAACAAAGGGGGTGAACTTGACATAGGGGGAAAGATATGACAAAGTAAAGGGATCAATTAAAATTTTAAGCACATAAGTAGGGGGAGCAAGCTCATGAACTTGTATGGTGCATTTGAATGTGCATTTCATATGTTTGCTTGCATGGCACAAGTTTTAAATTTTAATATCCATGCTTGTGTGGTGTATGCTAGTTGTAGGTTTGAATGATGAAATGAAAAACTAGCATGCATAGGTTATCTAGTGATTTCATTTCCAAGTGGTATCGAGCTAACCATGGTGCTAAGGATGGTATATTGATGTACTCCAATTGGTATCACGCTTCAAAGGTCCATCTTTTATACCTTAGCATCATTGGTAGACATTGTCTCTTATATTTCCTATCTAAGCATATATGCAAGCTTCAATCCAAACTCTTAGCACATATGTAGGGGGAGCAATTGCTACCATATGGAGTTCATGAAACTTGTCCATATCCTTTTACACATAGTAAATATGCTTGGGCAAGCAACATCGATTCAATTGAATTTCAATTCATATCTTTGTGAAAGGGTTGTCATCAATTACCAAAAAGGGAGAGATTGAAAGCTCTAGTTTGGTTTTGGTGAATTGATGAAACCCTAAGTGCTAACCTAATTTATCAAGTGATTATGAGATAGGTAGCACATTCCAAGTGGTGAAGCAAATGAAGATCATAACATGATGATGGTGATGATCAAGTGCTTGGACTTGAAAAGAACAAAGAGAAAACCAAAAGGCTCAAGGCAAAGGTATAAATGGTAGGAGCCATTTTGTTTTGGTGATCGAGATACTTAGTGAGTGTGATCACATTTAGGATCGATAGACGTACTATTAAGAGGGGTAAAACTCATATCAAATAATGGTTATCAAAGTGCCACTAGATGCTCTAACTCATTGCATATGCATTTAGGATCTAGTGGAGTGCTAACACCCTTGAAAATGTTTGTGAAAATATGCAAACACATGTGCACAAGGTGATACACTTGGTGGTTGGCACATTTGAGCAAGGGTTAGGAATTTCACTAGAGGAGTGTCAGCCTGTAGAGTGCAGACAGTCCAACGGTGCCACCGGCGCCCTATACAGAAAAAATAGAGGTCATTGTAAGTGACCGGTCGCTGGTCTTAGTAGGACCGGCACGTCCAGTCAGTGGATGCGTGAAGACGCTGGCGTCAGTCCATGACCGGACGCTGGGTCACTTGGTGACCGGACGCTGAAGGGGTGCATCCGGTCCAGCTGATGTGGTAGCGCACAGAGGAGACGCCGAGTGACCGGACGCTGGGTGAGTCTGGTCGAGCATGACCGGACGCGTCCGGTCATGATTTCTTGCTTCTGGATGCTTACTGGAAATGACTGGACGTTGAGGTCCAGCGTCCAGTCACTTGGCAGCAGCGCGTCCGATCATCACTTGACCATTGGGATCGAGCGCTCAGTATTTGAAGAGAGGGGACACGTGGCATGCTTCGCACGACCGGACACTAGGGTCCTGCATCCGGTCGATATGATCGGAGGGTCCGATCACCCCGTGTTGTGCCCAATAAAGGGGTACAACGGCTCTATTTTGTGGGGGCTTCTATTTAAGCCCCATGGCTGGTTCAAGCTCACTCTCTTGGCCATTTGCATTGACATAGCAACCTTGTGAGCTTAGCCAAAGCCCTTCCACTTATCTCCATCATTGATTCATCATCTTTGTGAGATTGAGAGAGAATCCAAGTGCATTGCTTGAGTGTTTGCATCTAGAGGCACTTGGTGTTCGTGTTTTGCTGTGGGATTCATTTGTTACTCTTGGTGGTTGCCGCCACCTAGATGGCTTGGAGTAGCGAGGATCATCAAGCGGAGGTTGGTGATTGTCTCCAGCTCCGATTGTGGTGATTGTGAGGGGTTCTTAACCTTTCCCCGGTGGAGAGCCAAAAGGTACTCTAGTGGATTGCTCGTGGCTTATGTGATCCTCATCTTATGTTGGTTGTGTGGCACCCTATTGAGAGTTTGGTGTGTGATGCCAATTAGTGCATGAACCTCCAAGTGAGTGAATCACCACAACAAGGACTAGCTTGCCAGTGAGCAAGTGAACCTCGATAAAAAATTATTGTGTCATCTTTTGATTCCGAGGTGATTGGTCTTCATTGTTATTCACTATTGTGATTGATTGGTTCCTTCCTTGACCTGGCGGTATAACCTTCTTGCTCACTCTCTTTACATTACCGCAAACTAGTTGTCAAACTCTTAGTGTAGCTAGTTGTGAGAGCTTGTTAGTTTGGTTAGTGTAGCTCTTTAGTTAGCTTTTGAGCACACTAACTTAGTGTAGTGTCATAGCTATTGTGTGGATAGAAACTATATAAACTAGAATTGTGGTAGGTGGCTTGCTATTTTAGTAGGCTAGCGCAACACTTGCTTCGCCTCATAATTGTCTAACCGGTTTGTTAAGTGTTGTTGTAGAAATTTTTAATAGGCTATTCACCCCCTCTAGCCATTAGGACCTTTCACATGCCCAAGTACTCGCTTAGAGGCAACCAACCATACCAAAACATGAAACTAGTGTTTAAGAAATTATGTTAGAATTCAAATGCCAAAATAGCATTGTCCAACACTCTTTTCCGACTTAGAAAAGACAAGGGTTCAATTTGGACTTAACATCCATGAACACTTGTTGCCACAATTTTTAAGAGGTATATACCTTAGTAACTTCAACCAAGAAATACTACATGCGATAGCCCATACTTTATACTAAATCATAGGAACAAAATACTTAAGCACTATTTAACTATTTTGCTCAATATAATTCGGCAAAAATGGCATTTTAAACATCAGTTCAAATTCTTGTTGATTCAACGAAAAGGCAGATTTTTAGTTTCAGATTCAGTTTTTGAGCTCTCAAGAACACTAGTTAACAACATTTGTTTTTAAAAATTAAAGTTGCATTTTCAACTACACCACTTGCTCATCATCTTTACTTAAGTACCACACACAAGTTATATTTTATTTTTTGTTTATATAAATTGTTTTTCATGCCAAACAATTAAAATGACTTATCCCATTTTTCTCATTGGGATTTTTATTAGCACTTTTATGCACTAAGTTAACTTGGTCATTTATTTGAGTCCACAAAAGTGAGTCACATAGGATTCACTTATCATTTCATGTGTGTTATAAATTTTTAAAACCCTAAAACTTGTTTGGCTAATCCCTCTTGGGCATCAATCTCGGTGCTAAGCAAGCTCATAACACCAGGGGTGTTGCAATAAGCACCTTATAAAGATCCTAAAGAGGCAACAATGGTGCCAGGCTAGCTAGTGCTCACCTTTCTAATTCTAGCTTGCAAGGTCACACAAACCTATGCAACTCGTACTTCAAGCAAACCGGGGAGCACCTACACAATCTAGTAAGCAAAAGCACAAAGCAACCAAAGCTCACTAGTAATGTTCAATAACAAGGCTACACAAGCCAAATTTGAGAGCGTAAATTACTTAGCTACACAAACTAGGCAATGTGACTAACAAGGTTACTAAAACTAAATTAGCCACGCAAGAGAGCTACTTCTATGCTACACAAGCAAGAAGGCAACTAGCAAGCTACTAAAGCTAAACTAGTTACAAGAGCAACTACACAAGCACAATGTATAAAATGTAAATACAAGCTTGTGTTGCACGAAATGCAAACCACCGAGAAGATGATGAAGACAATGTTGACACGGTGATTTTCTCCTAAGGTTCACTTGGTTGCCACCAAGCTACGTACCTGTTGTGTCGTCCGCTCACTTGGTGGTTCAACGGCTAATTGGCATCACCCACCAAGCCTGCACATCGGGCATCGCAAGAACCTACCCCGAAAGTGAGAGTTGCTCAATGACACGCTCAACTAGAGTTGCTCTTCATGATCCCCGCGGGGTGAGCACAATCCTTCTCACAAATCCTCCTCCGGAGCACCGCACAATCTTCTCGCGTGCTTCAACAGAGTCACAAGCCACCAAGCCATCTAGGAGGTGGCAACCTCCAAGAGTAACAAGCACCACCGGCTTGCAACACGATCACCTAGTGCCACTCGATGCAACCTCACGATGCAATCGCACTAGAATCGCTCACTCACTCGATCGGATGATCACTATCAAGCTCAAGTGAGTTAGAGGGCTCCCAAGCACACCTACACAAGCCACCATGGCTTAAGGGTGCTCAGCAACCAACCCAAGCCTAGGCTCTACCTCTATTTATAGCCCCCAAGCCAAATAGAGCCATTGGAGCAAAGCTGCTGGTTTCTGCGAGGGCACCGGACAAGGTGATGCCTGGCCTCGGACACAGTGGTGCCCCTCCCAATGGTTGAATTCCAATGGCTATTTCAACTAGCTATTGCAGACATGGCACTAGATAGATAGGGGCAGTGCACCGCCTTGGGGTGGTGGTGCACCGAACATAGGGCGGCGGTGCCCATGGCGGTGACCCCCTTAGCTCAACATCGAACATGCCAGCCTCGGGAAAAACACGGTGGTGGCACTAGACAACACCCGGTGGTGCACCATACGCATAGGGTGGTGTGAATCATCACTGACGGTGCCAGCGCCCAACACCCCCTTCTCGGCCACTGCTAGCCAATCACCGCCATAGGGGTGGTGGTGCACCGAATAGGGGGTGGCGGTGCCACCCAGGCAGCACTCCGAGCCCGGTTTCGCCTCCTTTTCTTTACCTTTCGACTTCTCCTTTGCAAATGTGCTAACACCACCAAGTGATCACCAACTTGTGCACGTGTGTTAGCTTTTCACAAATATTTTTCCAAAGGATTAGCACTCTTCTTACCACACCACTCGATCCTAACACATATGCAAAGATAGATCACTCAAGTGGCACTAGATGACCGATATGCTAACAAGTTTGCCCCACCTGATAGTACATCCATCTATCCTAAACCCAGTCATGCACTTCTCTACACAACCTTTGACCGGTGAAATGAAATGCCCTACAAATATACATTTTCCTTGCGCATTCCATTCCATCTCCTTTATTGTTGATGCAACACATGCTGACCGGTGAAATGAAATGCCCTACAAATATACATTTGCCTTGCGCATTCCATTCCATCTCCTTTATTGTTGATGCAACACATGCACCAACCAATCACCAAATGATATGATCCACTTCATATCATCAAGTGACCATATTGGTTTATCGATCTTGACTTCATTTGCTCTTCACTGTTGCCTCGGTCCATCGACACCAAGTCATCACTCAACTTGCCCTTCACACTTGCAACCGGCCCATCAATGTAAGTCTTATCTTGATCTTCTCCACCTTAGTCCCATGACTCAATGTCACGTCTCATATGCAATGAGCTCCTTCATCATCACATGTGTAAGCTTTGCAACAAATCCAAGCCATTTCACCTCCATGGCAAGTATTGTTCACACACATGTACCTGTGGACAAATCACCTGTGTATGACACTTAAACACATATTAGTCCATGTAGGTTGTAACTCAGTTACCAAAACCAAATAAGGACCTTTTAGTAAGTGACTAGATGCTTGTGTTGATTAAGTGGGGTTGTGGGCCAGGCTAAAAGGGACTATGGGCCATTTATCGACTATGCGGTGGTGTGCCTTTGCCCCTCTATAATTTTAATTTTAGTTCGGTAGTACGGAGACTAGGTTTGGTGTGCCACGAAAACCAATACCAAAGCTGACCGCAGAAGCTGGCAGAAATGCAAAACAACACCGAACCAAAAAACAAAAACAAACGACACTTCATTTTGGTTCGACGATCAATTTTCGGTGCAAATGTGCTCAACCCTAGAGGCTAAAGGCTTTTGGCTGCAAATCTAAATGTATTACAACCAAGAGTCACAAAATTATTATCTAAGGAACTAAGAGTACATTTAGACCTTTTTTGAATTGCACAATGTACACACTGATGTCCATAAACACACGCTTATAATCAATCCTATGAACATGCACTACCATAGATTGATTTATCACTATCGACACTTTCACTGCCGTAGTAATAGAAGCAACTGTGTTTTACTTCCACTACCGGTTGGACCAATAGCGAGGCCTCATGCTGAAGGAAACTGGTAGTTGAGACTTCTACCACCGACGGGTTAACAGTAGATGCGGTAGTGGTATTTTCTTCATCGCATGAAAAGCCAAGCCGACTGGATAGGCAGTCTGGCTGTTGGCCCTACATGACCGTTTGGTCTACTGGCGGTACTAAATTCAGCGTGAGTTATTTCCCAACTACCCACAACATAGTTGCATCACCATTCCACTTCTCCATCTTCAAGGTTGGCACATTATTCCTCTCTCCATTGCAAGCCTCGCGTCGCGTCATCGCCACCTCCCGCATGGCTAGCGCATTGTTCCTCTCGCAATTTGTGTGAACCATTGCACGCCTCATGCCACACTGTTGCTAGATCCAAAGGCAAGGGTATGCTTTCACACTTCACTGATGGATCTTTGTTGGATTATTTTTCTCTTTAGTGATCTCATTACCGAGGAAGCTCTCATCCTACTACACAATGATGATTGTAGGCTCTTTGAACTAGAGGTGGCCCCCAACAACAAGAACGCATAGGCTAGCCTCATAGAGGATCTTGTTCTAGAGATCCTCCTCCTCCCCGCCCACTCCTTGTTCTCCTACAAATGTGTCTGTCGCTCTTGGAACCGTCTCATCTCCGACAACTGTAAGGTGCTGCCCTAGACTATGGCTAGCTTCTTCTACGACAGTGAGAACAATAATCAAAACTTCACCAGCATCTCTGGTGTACACCCCCCCTCTTTTGAGTTCTTGCCCTTCAACCCTGATAATATAGTTGTCTTAGATTGTTGCAACGACCTCATCATATGCTAGTGCCTTGGGGCTAATGGATACCGCTATGTCGTCTGCAATCCAATGACCTAGAAGTTTAATATACTACCACCTAGCACCCATGATGTTGGCCATTCTATTGGTGAGGCTCACTTGGGGTTCGATCTGACAACCTCCTCGCACTTTCATGTGATTGAGTATGTGGATATCAATGGTTTTATGCGCAGGTGTGGAGATCTACTCATCTAAACTGTAGCATGGATCTATAAGGAATCTAAATGGGCGAGGATATTGATGTGACATTTTACAGACAACCAAGTGTATTTCTTAATGGCTATCTACACATTATGGGGCACTCTAGGAAGTACTCTATGATACTTGATGTGGATATGGAGGGAAACATATGGAGGAGAATTGATAGGCCTAGTGGTCTTCAATACTCCATGCATCAAGCTCAAGGTCACTTGTGTGTATGTACTATTGCTGGTCCCAATGATTTTAAGCTTTCAATCTGAATCCTTGAAGACTATGGTACTAATAATTGGACATTGAAGCACACGGTCAGCATGCGGATCCTGTTTGGAAGGATTAATATTAGATTTGGTTTTGTGGATTGGATTGCCGAGTACACAATGATTACAGTTCACCTAGATTGAAATATGATTTTCTTCGCTGGGAAGGATGGAACGATCATCGCATATGACATGGACCGTAGAAGAGTTTATGTCATCCCTGCCCGTGTCTTTCGGTATGTTAGACATAGCATTAAAAATGAATTCAACTACAGACCATTCTATCTTCCTTATGTTCCATTATTCTTAGAATCATTAGCAGAGCAGTAAATAAAGCTGCATTTGATGTATCTCTCTTTCATGCATTTTAAATAGACCTTGCTTGTCTATGGACATGTTAATTTCCTCAATGATGGATGTTGTCATTATTTCAGCTAAACTAGTGTGCCATCTTTGTTTTGTTTGCAAATTAAATTATTTATTTAGTGCACACATGCATTACGATGGTGTTACAATAACATTTCAACACCAATGGCTCATCTGCTTGGCTTTTAATAGAGGGACATGGTCACATGTACTGTCTTCTGCTTTGCTTTTAATTTAATTCCTCACAAAAAAATGTGACACGAGACTTGATCGGATGAACTCTATTATGCGATGAATATGGAATTAGACATCAATTCTCGGTGGTGTGACGGCTCCCATTGTCGTTTCAAACGCTGATTTAGCGTTAGTAGCGTGAAGATTACTGTAGTAGAACACTCATATTGATTTATGGAGTAGTTTCCTAACTAATTCATAGTAGAACACTTATATATTGAATTACGGAGACTGCAGTAGAACACTTATATTGAAGAGTATTGTAGTACAACACTTATATAAAAAATCAAAACCTAACTAATAATTCACTCTCACATGTAAAGAGTGAATTAGTTTCCTATTGCAATTGCCTTTTCAAACAAAATAATTTTACGGCGAAGCCCTCAGTCCACGCTGCAAAATAGAGTCCTTTCTTCCCATCCTTTTGGAATGCCGCAGTCACCGCCTATGCACGAAAGATCGCTGCATACCTGTGTCATGGCGGAGGCAGCCACTTGTTGCACCACCACATCATTTCGTGGATCACTTTTGTGGCTGCCTCACGGCACAGCTGACACCCCATGTTGCTTAGCCGTCTACTCGTTAGTCCACCACCGCCGCCCACCGCTACCGCCTGTGATTCTTCTTCGCCCTCGACCCGTCTTATGCATCACCTCGTAGTGTTGTCATCGCAAGCATCGCCATTGTGCCTATAGAGGAATATGGCAACCAGATAGGCCGACACATTGTGCCCACCATCAGTGGTGTGGGCGAGATAGTCAAGGAATGGCCGGGGGCTATGATTTTCCATGAATACGGTTTGTATCCCGGTGAGCAAGCAAGCCTCTAGGTTGTTGACTTGGGCCAGTATAGAAAGAAGGGCGAAGTAGTTGATGAGGTCATTCGACGACCTCACCCCGCGTCTGCACCAACCCACTGCCACATGTTGACCGACGGTGGGGTCATCGTAGATGCCACGCATGGATGAGCACATCACCCATAGGCTGTGGAGGTCGTCCATGGGCTGCTCCGAGGTTGCAGCAAGGCGGCCGGTGATCTCAATTTGCACCTTGATAGGGAGCGCCGTCAGCGACGTGGGGTGCCACCTCGCCACCATGATTGCTAGCATGGATGGAGGTATGGTGAGCCAGAGGGCTAGAGAGGCACAGCGGTGTGACGTACGTTGATTAAGGAGGAGTTTTTTGTGAAATTTAATTTGATTGATTGAGGAGTTATTGTGATGAACTTGTTTCCTGGTTATTTAAAGAGTATCGTTCGGCCACGCAGTGCACTGTGCCACTTAATCTTGGACGTTGGACGTGATCTTGATGGCGTAGCCCACAACATTGCAGTTGGGTACATCATGTTCTTACGTGTGAATCACACTCCTAATTGATGACCATTGTGGTGGTTGCGTTTCCAATATTTTTGAACGCATTAGGTACGCTGCTAGGCCAAGCAACGTGAAATACGTGTCTTGGGAACTCAACACTGCCAAGCGAATGGTCACCATTGAATGGACGCATTGGGTACACAACGAGGCGAATCAACAGGAAACATGCGCCTAGGGAAGTCGATGTTGCCATCCAAATCGTCGCCATTGCTTCGTATAAGATGGGGGTATGGTGTGTTGCTTTCTCCACTCTAAACTTGCAAAATTTTGCAGTTGATCTTTCTCTTTCTTTCTTCAACTATCTCCACAAGCATGGTATACCACAGTGACTCCAAGATCGAAAACTCATATTCGAATGATTCTAAATTCGAAGAGAAGGAGAGCGAGATCCTACTTAGCCTCTTTAATGGAGGCGTCAGGTTTCATGGTCATGGCACAGGCACCTTTGTGTGTCCTTTTTGCCATGGCAAGAAAGTACCATCATAGAGTCTTCACGAGTTGTTGCAGCACGTGAATGGGAAGTTTCGTAGAGGCAAAGGGATCTCTGGGCTAGAGCATAGTGCTTTGGCCAAGTATATCCTGAGCAACAACGCCATGGACCGCGACCACGAGCTTGGTGGAGTTGGGGACTATGGCGGCAATCAGGTGGTGAAGGCTCGTAGGGACAAGCACCATGTGGCCAATAGTGCCGACAAGGAAGCACGCAAGGAGAAGGTACTAAAGAAATAATAACTCTGTGTGATGATGTTTTTTTGTAATAAACCTTCTTTCAATTTTTATAAGTTACTACATAGTTCCTGTCACCAATCGAAACTAACTATATATTTTTAATTAACACAGCGGACCGCGCATCGCATGGGAAAGGGCCCCCTACTACAAGCCTAGCAGAAGACCCGACGGAGGGTTATCCGCATCCCGCTGAAGCTAGTCTTGTAGTAGGATTTTATTTTATGTACTAAATTTTTAGCGTAGAATATGTATGTTTTATTTACATGAAATATGAAATGTTCATAACTTATGTTGTTTTTGGGATCTTCCTTATCTTTGCTACGATGTTTATTTTGTGTGATGGGGAAGCGGCCTTCTACGACCGGTAGTGTGATGGTAACCCCCGAGCACCTTAGATTTCACGACCGTATGTCACGTCCATCGTTAGGTGATATTCATAACACACAACCACCATCGCCAGTAGACTTCACCGCTGCTTCCACACGGTCAGGATGGCACCGCTATCATCAATTTCCAAGCCTGCAAAAATCTCCCATGCGTATTTACGAAGTTTCGCTCAAATTTGCATTGCCGCAGCCCCGACTTTAGCTTACAAAGACCGTTTCCTCACCCTGTCTGCCTCCTCCTTAGTACTAATATTCCCCATCACTGCCGCTCACCATCGACAATCTAGTGCTCCACACCGTGGCACCGGTACGCCTCACCGCCCCGCACAGATCCATCGGTGACCAAGGTGGTACTCACCGCCATGCATACTCTAGCTCACTGCTGCAAGATCCAAACGCAAGGGTAATGCTTTTGCACTTCCCTTATCCATGTTTCTTGGATTTTTATTCCCCTCTTCACTCATGTAAGTAGGAAGCAAGCTTCCATCTGATTAGTGTGTGTATGTCGCTCTAGCAGATCCTTGTCAAGATGGAGGAGGTCCCCAACAAGATGAAGAGAGTAGGCATCCTAATAGACCATGTCTTGGTCCTCATCCTCCGCTGCCTCACCGCCCACTCCTTGTGCAGCTACAAGTGTGTCTGCCGCTCCTGGAACCACCTCATCTCGGACATCGAGTACTAAAAGGAGCTGCCCACATTGTTGCTAGATTCTTCTATCGTACCTGGAAAGGCAAACGCCACTTTGCCAGCATCACCAGTGAACACCCCTCCTTGTCTTTCTTGCCCTTCCCCATTCACGCGTCATCTCAGATTGCTGTAGTGGCCTCATCCTCTGCTGGTGTTTTGGATGTCACTATGTTGTCTGCAATCCGACGACTAACAAATGGTTGCTACTATCGGATAACCTCTGTTCTTGTGGTGAGGCTCGCTTGGGGTTCAATCCGATAGTCTCCTCGCACTTCCATGTGTTTGAATAAAGGAAGATGAGGGGGTGAGTCCATAGGTGTGAGCATCTACTCATCTAAGAGTGCAGCTTAGATCTTTAAAGAATCTAAATGGGGTGATGGTATTATAGTATTCACATATGCGAGAAGTGTGTTTCTTAATGGTTTTATGCACTGGCTCGAGTTCTCCTAGATCATTGTTGTTGATATGGACGAAAAGACATGGACGAAAATATAGAAGCCATGTGGTGATGCAATCTCCATCCATGAAGCCCAGGGTCAGTTGTGTTTATGTACTACTGATATTTACACTATGACTCAGCTTTCAATCTGGATCCTTGAAGACTATGATAGTAATAGATGGACATTGAAGCATACGGTGACCACGCTAGAGATATTTGGACAGAACAATATTGAATTTGGTTATGAGGTTTGTGATACGGAGTATAGAGTGATTGCAGTTCACCTTGAATGGATTTTGATTTTCCTTATTGGGGTGGACATAACAGTGCTTGCATATGACATGAACCACAGAAAAGTTCATGTCCTCCCTACATGGGTCATCCGCTGTCCTAAACCTACCTGGAGTCTATGTATCAATGAACCTCACTATCTTCCTTATGTTCCCTTGCTCATGGTGTCATTAGCAGAGTAGTAAAGGTGCATATGATATATTTTATTGTTAGGACATATCTTTGTTCAGGTAGAGAGTTGTTTTGAGTTTATATAAAATCCAATTTTAGCTTGATAACTAAACCAATGGTATGTTGAATATTATTAATTATTAATTATGCTGCTTTGCCTTGTGCAGGTTTTGGAGTCTCGGTGCTTTTGAACAATTTTCCTGCAATGGCTATGGGAGGAAGAAGAGGGGTTCCATCGTGCATTGGTTGCTAAGCTAATCAAGGAGTGTCAATCTAAAGGAGTAGAGCACATCTACCTTACGTAAGTCTGTAGGGAGCAGAACCTTTATTATGCTATCTATGTACCGCTTGTGTTAATTCATCAGTTGACACAATTGTTATATTAGTGTCAAGCATTGTTATTATAACAAGTACTCTTCATTGTGGACATGATGAATGATGTATAATGATTATATCTGTATGGTGTATACTCAGTAAGTTATTAAGGCCCAGCTAAATTAGTAAATACATTGTGAAAACCGGAAGTAATTCTGCCACCGTCGGATGTACGAGCCATTGGTTGTTTTGTCATCACCACCGCTATTCATCTGATGCGATAGGGGTCAATAGTGTATCACTGCCAAATCGTTTAGTAACCCGACACTGACTAAAGGAACATCACGGGTGGATCATACTGCAACACGATGGTGACGATGCCCTATGACTAGGCGGTTCATTCATTGAAGCGACAGTGATGTTCGTCTCGACACAGGCGGGTCGTGCTCCAATGCGACGGAAACAAGGACCTGATCACGGATGGATCATAAGCCAACATGGTAGTGTTAGAGTACACCTACACTGGCGGGTCGGGCCTCAATGCGACGAATAAGGATCTGATCACAGACGGATCATAAGGCATACGACAGTGTTAGTGCATACCCACAAGGCGAGTCGTGGTCCAATACGATGGAAGTAAGGACCTTATTACGGAGGGATGATAAGCCAAAATGGTGGTGTAGTGAACATCCCAGTCGGTCTCAGATAGCAACGGCGATGGCTATGACTATCACTACCGACAGCTTATTGCCGAGGCCGAAATTAGACTGCGATATGGGTTACGACGTGGCTGTGAAAGGTACGAGTGTAGTAGTGATAGACACGTACGCTGGCTCTATGAGTACCTCTAAAGAATGAGCCGGTATTGATAGTAAAAAATGTACGAACATAGAATATGGGCATCCCAACGAGTTCCTAGCATCAAGGAAGTGTTGAAAATTATTTGGGACGACAAGCAACGAAAGGAACGAGCAAAAGAGAAGGAGAACATCTCCAGGCTCGACAAAGTCAGCTCGGCTGGCTTGCTAAGATGGCTTAGTCGGTTCTTCGCCTTAAAAGTTGGCTTAGTCGACTTCCTCCTGTGCCGGTCAGGCTATAGTGCCTAGACCAAAGGAAGTCGGCTTACCCAAGTCCCTCGTCGGCTAAGCTAACTTTCCTGCTGTGTCCGAATCGGTTTGGTTTCACAATCGGTTTTGACTCTATTTTTTGCGTGGAAACTTGGATAACGCGTTTTGGACTTGTTTCCTACTGGGATGAGACCACCCCCTCTATATATATATGAGAGGATCACGGCCGATTGATCCCAAGTTTCAATCGTCAAAAACACATCTACTACACCCATTTACCCTTTCCTCTCTCTATCTTGTTATTCATCACGTCTCTCGATGAGATTTGGCAGCATTTTAGGTGGACTTGCTGACCCTAGGACATCCTTCACGTGCTCCTCCCCGATGGGCCTTCTTGGGAGGTGTTCGGAAGTTTACCAGACGAAGAACGGGCTCTATATCTGTCTAACCGACCTCTAGATCGATTTCATCGATTCGTTGTATTCAAGGTCGTGTGTCGATGCGGGTGTGCTAGTCCTTGTTGGTGTGTGACCCGGATCCTATTCGGCGTCAATAGCCGGCAAATCTCTAAGTCAATGAAGGTATCATCGACGTCTCGTTGTCAATTGGCATGTCACCGGCCACTGAAACAATAATGTCGTGAAATTATGGAATAAAATCTAGATTATTACAATCCATATTGCAGTAATTAAAAAACTATCCAAACGCATTTTAATTAAATATTTTCTTCTCATACAGAAAAGAATCTATATCTAATAATAAAGACGTAAAATTTCAGCCCATTTTTTTGGTCTATGCATTTTTTTGGTCCATCTCGGATCCCTCTAACCGAGCTATCCCCTAATTGTATAGATGTATGCAAAGTAGGAATCCTAATCTAAATAGATTCCTCCACTCCTGGAAAACCTGAATAGAAATAGAAATCCTAATCAAATAGAAAAACATAAAAATCGTTTCATCTATTTTTCCTATTTTTTATCTACGAGGATGTTCAATTTTATTATTATTTTGATGACATCAATTTTATTATTTTTTTTATGTCATACGGATTCCAGTTTCTTTCTTTTCTTTTAACGTACAATTTCATGTCCAATGTCCTACGTTTTCAGTTTTCTTTTTTTTTCGGGGTTCGGTTTCCATTTTTCTGTCTTACTTTTTTTTCTTTCCTTTCCATGTTATGTTTCCTTTCTTTTACCTTTTCTTTTGTCACATTTGGAGTCCGAACGTTAACTTACCAGCCACTTTAGGTAATCTAAATAGATTCCTTCACTCCTGTATAATCTGAATAGAAATAAAAATCCAAATGTAAATAAAAAAGAATAAAAATCGCTTGAAATTTTTTTCTTATCTTTTATCTATGAGGATGCTTAATTTTATTATTATTGTTATGTCATACGGTTTCCAGTTTCTTTTTTTTAACGTACAATTTCATGTTCCAGTGTGGTACGTTTTCAGTTTTCTTTTTTTCTTTAAGGGTTCGATTTCTATTTTTCTGTCTTACTTTTTTCCTTTCCTTTCCATGTTATGTTTCTTTTAGTTTTCCTTGTCCGTTTCTTCTTTTACCTTTTCTTTTGTCACATTTGGAGTCCGAACGTTGACTTCCTAGTCACTTTTTCCGTATGATTTTCTATTTTTTTAATGTTTTCCATAAAAATAAAAATAAAATATTATGGATTTTTTAAACTTTTGATCCTGTTTTGAGAAAAAGAGAGATTTTCACTTCGAAGATATTAGTATAGTTTTAATTATTAAAAATTATCTTATTATAACCAATTGAATATTTTTTTAACTAATCAAAGTTTGAAATAAAATCTTGACCACTTTATTTTCCAACCTGTTCTAAATAAATATGTCTGTAAACTATATATATGTACCGGTACAATCCTCTATGAAGGTTACATGTAAAAAATTTAAAGAGGTCGCCGATCATAATTTTCTGCGGATAGACCTGTCCTTGATTATAGATCCACAAAGAAAGTCATAGAACTCGATATTTATAACTATATCAATGCATAAATAGTATGAAAATATTTATGTGTGTTCGGGAATGCCCTAGCAGCGACCCGCACCTCTCCTTCGCCCATGAGATTGCTCTCGCAAACACATAGTGCCGCAAACCTCCTACCACTGGACCTTTCATGCAGAGAGTAAGAGACCGGGGCATCATCGTAAATTCGCCAAGCCTCATTGATTTTGCTCGCTATTGGCTCCACGCCGACGAGGGCGACCGGGCTCGGGCTCCGTTCAATGTCCATTTACTCTTGAATTTATTGTGTCCTCTCGAGCACCATACTTTTACATGTTTCTTGCTCGCTTCCTATGGAACACCCTCGGCCTCCGCCCTCGTAGGCCTCTGTCGAGGGTCCAGAGACAAAGTGTAATCCCCAAGATGTTCTTTGTAATGAGAGAAAACAAAACTACCAAAATTGTATTTTAAATTTGATAATAACTTAATATGACATTATTGTATCATTGCTAATATTTATTAGCTTATACTATGGATATCATGGTCATCATATAACATAAATTATATCTTTTAATTTTTATAGAAAAGGTAAACTATAAATAGATATACACTATTTATGTCGTCGTTTTTCATGAATATTTGATAGTTTTTTCTCCCGTTGCAACGCACGAACATATTTGCTAGTACTTAAATAAAATACTAGAGAGGGATAGGCCCATTTCAGTACAATACATGTAATTAGTTGACTCTTCGGAGAGGAACATTTCTCTTTACTTCTTTATTATTATTATTATTTTTGAGCAGGGCGGATAGAGTACATCGCACCATCAAGTCAAATGAAAGAGAAAGAAACCCATGAAGTCGGAGACGGGGAGATCGTCGGAAATAGAAAAGCATGAATTGAAATGGGCCTCTGTTCTTCGCACGTCCTCTCCAAAGGCACCTAAACGGGCCCTGACATTTACATGCAGGCCTTACCCCTACTTAAGGTCTTGCACGGCCATAAATCCCAGTTCTGGGCCCTAGCGAACATCATAGTTTGTGTCGTTTTGCCGCCAGGGGAGGAGGGGTTTTACTTGCGTTATTATTATGGTAGTCTGTTAGATTTTTTGTGATTTGAGTGAAGCTATATAGACTTTGTTTGGTAACGTAACTGGAATGCGGTTCATGATCTCGTTTGGATCGTGTTGGGCCGCGATCAGTTACCCCATAATTATTAGATATATGAGTGCCTTGGGAAGCCTGATAGCTGGCTCTGGCTACCACCTCAGCGTAACGTGACTGTGACACCATATTGTCCCCTTGGTTTCGTCGTCTCCAGCGAGCAAAAAACCAATCCAGCAGTATGTCCTTCACGGTGCAAGCGGTCGCACAAGTAGGAATGCAGGTAGGGCATCCAATCGGTGGTCCATTTTGTTGTGTTTTGAGTGGACGACTGCCCATGACCATGAGCTAGTAAACAAGCAATACCGTACGGTGACAGGTCACGGTGGGGAAAAAGACGTGGCCGGCGGCGCCCACCCACGCGAAACGGCGAAAGGCCTCTCTACAGGAGGGGCGTGGAACATGCGGAAAGGGTGCAGTCCATCTCGATCCGATCCGATCCCATCCACATCAGATCCCCGGGCAACTTGCGTGTGCGTCGCACCACACGGGCGTGGGTGCGGCATGGGCGATTGGGCGGGGGCACCCGAGCCACAAGCGATATGATGTTTCGCCCGTTGGCGTCATGGATATGACGGCGCGCGGCCCTGCAGCTCCGCATTCCTTCCCATGCCGGTGATCGAGTCGGTGACGGCAACGCCATGCCCATTCCTTCCATGCCACCGCGCTGCGGCTCCAAGCAAGCAGGGATGTCCATGTTCCCACATCACGTGCCATATATACAACTACTAACGGGCTACAAAATAACTTATTCTATAACCACTTTGAATTACGATAATTACTATATTTATTTACAAGATTATAGAAACTCCTTACTAAATGATTTACTATAACGTTATGGTAAATATCCCCATGTGTTGTAGTAATACAACTATCATAAATATGTATTGACATTATCGTAAATTAGTATATAAAATTATCGTAAATGGAGGTGGCTACATAATAACTTATTTTGTAGCTATAACACATGGGGATATTTACGATAATTTTTACATATTTACGATAGTTGTGTTACTATAACACATGAGGATATTTACCATAACATTATAGTAAACCACTTAGTAAGGAGTTACTATAATCTCGTAAATTAATATAGTAATTATCGTAACTCAAAACGGCTACAGAATAAGTTATTTTGTAGCCAGCTACAAGGTAGTAGTATAAGGAGAGTATATTCAGTAGCCAGCTACAAAATAAGTTATTCTGTAGCCACCTCCATTTACGATAATTTTATATACTATTTTACGATAATATTAATACATATTTATGATAGTTGGGTTACTTTAACACATAGGGATATTTATCATAACGTTATAGTAAACCACTTACTAAGAAGTTACTATAATCTCGTAAATTAACATAGTAATTATCATAACTCAAAATGGCTATAAAATAAGTTATTTTGTAGCCAGCTATAGGGCAGTAGTTATATATATATATATATATATATATATATATATATATATATATATATATATATATATATATATATATATATATATATATATATATATATATATATATAAAAGAAGAAGAAAAAATGGTAATGCTCGGCACCACCACGCCGTGCAGGCTCGGCCGTTCGCTTAGTCATGTTTAGCTTATCAGCCAACGGATAACATTTTTCTCTCAAACCAAATCAGCCAACAATACCTACCGTCTTATTAACCCAAACCAACCGCGTGGCCACTCTCACTCGCGCGCGCCGCACTGTACAGCGGGCGGGCACACCCGATCCGCGGATTTTCTTTCCCAGGCAAGGGCAAGCGGGCACGCGGACGTGGCCCTGTAGCTAGCGTTCCTTTTCACATGGAGGCACAGCCGCCGTCTTTCTTCACTCTCTTTCTCTCTCCCCAGCCGTCGTCTTCGTCGAGTGAGTCAGTGACGCACTCACGCTATCCTCTAGTATTCCTCTGCTACTGTACATTTTTTTTGGAGTACGTACATTTTACTACTACTAGTACCGCTAGTAGTCGTATCTTGCTGCTAGGTCGAGCAATTGGCCTGTCTCTAATCATATGGAGTAGGCTTCACAACCTTTTTTTGTTTGTTTGTTTGTTGAAGCCGTAGGCTTCACAACCTGCTGCAGAACCATCCCACTGCCCAAACGTTGGTTAGGCTGTCTAGTCTGGAATCGCGCTTAACCTGATCCACCCCGGCACCCTCAGGCCGAGCCAGGCGCGGGGTGCCCAAAGAGCAGTAATGAAGAACCTTCGCTTCCGGCTTCCGCACAGGACTTTTGTTGGGTGCCACTGTTACGAACCTACGGTTAACCCGGAGCAACTTCAATTCAGGCCTTGTTTGGTATACCCTATATGGTTGCACACATGCATAGAATATTAAATATAGACAAAAAAAACTAGTTACACAGATTGCGACTACTTTACGAGACGAATTTTTTAAATCTAATTAGGCCATGATTTGATAATATGGTGCTACAGTAACACATGTGTTAATGATGGATTAAATAAACTTCATAAATTCGTCTCGCGGTTTACCGACAGATTCTGTAATTTATTTTTTTATTAGTATCCAAATACCCCATGCGACACCTCATGTAACACCCGATGTGACACCCTAAAACTTTACGCTCTAAATTTAAATAAGGCCTCAGTAAACCTGAGAAGCTTTAATTGCGTATCTTGAGAGCCTTTAAGGCCACTTTCAATAGAGTTTCACGATAGTTTCATGGATACTCAGGGCACTTTAGGATTGCTCCACGACCTCTGCTCCACAAACTACACCGTGATTCATGGAGCAGCTCTAAAAAAAGTTTGGAGTTTGTGGAGCACCTCTTTAGGTGCTCACAACTTCACTTTTTTTCTCGAGCAGAATACGCGGAGATGAACCTATTTAGCTAAAAAATATAGAGCGAAGCTAAAAACGTAGAGTGGAGCAGCCTCAAACACACCCTAATAAGTTGATTTGACATAGATATGATAAAAATTTAGTAGGAGAAAATGAGTTTCATGGGAAAAAAATTTATCCAGACTGCTTCCAACACATGAAAGTCTTCAAACGGTGACATAGAACCCGCCGAGACTGACCTAATTTAATATAGTAGCAGTACATACTCCCTCCTTCCATTCTATTTTTTTTACATTTCTAGGTTTCTTATAAGTTTGACCAAGTTTATAGAAAAAATATCAATATTTATGTCTCCAATTAGATTTACCATGAAAATATATTCTATAATTAATCTAATAATACTTATTTGGTATCATATAAATGTTAACATTTTTTATAGATTTGGTCAAACTAGAAATTGTTTGACTCTTTGGAAGTGAGAATTACATTTTTGAACTGAGAAAGTACTATTAGGGCAACCACGATGTACTCACTCCGTCTAGGAAGGAATGCAATTCTAGCACAGTATCATAATTTAGTATTCTAAGTTTGATCAATTGTAGATAAAAAATATCAATATTTATGATATCAAATAAATATTATTAGATTAATTACAAAATATATTTTCATAATAAATTATTTTGGAGCTATAAATGTTAATAGTATTCAATAGAAAGTTAGCAAAACGTGAACCACTTTTGCTGGCACGCAATTCAAAGTTGCATTCTTTTCTGGACAGAGAGAGTACTTAGATCGAGTAGTCTAAATAGGTGGGTCTTGTGTCAAGTATTCATATATATGGGCTACTTTATCAGAACGTAGAGACTAGTAACATGGGGTCCACTGATAAATAAAAGGAAAATTTTGCTATGGAACATTGGATAAACGTGTTATTGGCCAGTTCATACCGTCAGACTGAGAATTTGCCAAAAGATACTGCAAATTCGTGGTTGTTTGCCAAAACACACCACACCGATTATTCTATTCATTTCTCAGTTTTGGGGAGAGAGAAGGTGAGAAAATGTCCAAACTACCCTAGTCCTCAACCTCCGGTTCTTCACTTATATTTGCCGTAACGCATCATCGTCGCCAATTCATCATTGTTCTCCTTCCACCACCTGCACGTCTAGCCGAGGACGAGGGCCGCGCGCCCCACGGCCGGCAACCCAATGGCACTGGCCCCTGCGACCCGGACCCAGCGGCACTGGCCCTAGCGACGCGGCCCCTGATGCGCGGCCCTTGAGACGCCAGCCACGGTAGTGCCCCCCTACGCCTTGACCCGGCGGCATGGCCCCAGCGCCCAGCCCCGACGACACCGACCCTACACCCCGGCCCCGACAACGCAGCCCCAGTGGCACGGCCTCGGCCCAGGTGGCATGACTCCGACAGTGACCGTGCTTAACTCCCAAGGCCGCCACCGTCCACCACCTTGACTGTCGCTAGAGCGTCGCCCTAAACTCCCGCGACCCCTCTGCTCTCACTCCATCCGCTCTCTGCCACTTAGGGACGGATGAGGACAAGTGGACGACCGAAGTCATCTGGAGCTGCGGTGGGACACGTCGCGGCAGCTAACAGGTGCTCGAGAAGGACGATGATGAATCGACGACGGCAGTGTGTTACGGCAAATAATCAGCGAAGGGTCGGAGTTTGAAGACTTGGGTAGTTTGGGCATTTCCCCTACCTTCTCTCTCTCCAAAACTGAGAAATAAATAAAATAATTAGTGTGGTTTCTTTTGGCAAACAACCATGAATTTGCGATGTCTTTGGGCAAATTCTCGATCTAGCGGTGTAATATGGCCAATTACACGTTTCTCCAGTTTTCCTCAGCAAAGTTTGCCTAAATAAAAAGCTAAGAAGCCAACCGTGCAAGAAGGAGAGGGAAGGCGAGAGAGAATAGTGTGTCTTTATTTTTTATGGGTAGTTCATATTGCTTATGGGTACCTTTTACTATGGACTACTATAGACCACTTTCATAATGTTTCAGTTAGATGGTAGAGAATATTTTAATCCTACGTAAGGATGAAAACGAACGAAAATGGGTGAAAAAACCCTCTCTCATTTTCATTTCTATATTTTTAGTGGATACAAAATTGGGATATGCTTGTGTAAAAAAAAGAACCAATATGACTCTAAGGTAGCGTTTGGTTGAGAGTCAGGACGGTCCTATCTCTGATTTATGGGATGGGACGGGGATGGATTGGCTCCATTTTTTTTTGGTTGACGAGGGATGGGATCAACCCATTTTGTGTTTGGTTCAGAGACATAAAAAGTGGGATGAGCTACCGACAAGTGGGACCCATTTATAAGATTTTTTCTTTTTTTAATCTTTTTCCTTCTCCTCTCCTTCTCTCTGCCTCTCTCTCTCTCCTTATCTCTTCCTCCCGACGTCTGCTCCATACCTTGGTCGCACGTCACCCCTCGTTTCTTCCCCGACAAGCATCGGCGTGGCCCGCCTAGGGACTCCTCCGCCGGTGAGGCCAGCCGACCGCCCGCCCCGTGCCTCTTCCGTCCTCTGCCCCGAGCTTGGCCTCCCACCACCATGGGCCTCCTCTGCCCCGAGCTCGGCTGCATGCCACCGAGCGTTTCCTCCACCGGCGAGCTCAGCCACGTGGCACATGGCCGGTGTCGATGAAATCTAGTCGGCAGTCTACCGAGGGGTATACCCACGGTAGTAGATGATTGGTGGAGGTACATGTAATAGAAACCAGATGGTGACACGGGCGTAGAGACAACAATTTAGATAGGTTCAGGCCGTCTGATCGACGTAATACTCTACGTCATGTGTCTTTGGTGGATTGTATTGAATATGAGATGCATTCAAAGGGGGTCCCTACCTGCCTTATATAGTCTAGAGGGTAGGGTTATAGGTCGGTTTAGATCTAGATCTATTTAGCTATATGGTAAGTATTTACAAGGAATACAATATATATCATATCCGAATAGATCTTCCTTCATCGCCAAGATGTCTTCTGATTACCTTGCGGTGCACGCCGACCAGAGCCGAGCACCGTAGACCTTGATCTTATGGGCTGGACCTCCCCTGGTGGTGCGGCCCATGTCCATTACCATGTGTACCTAGGGTTATACCCCCCACAGCTAGTCCTCGAGCGCCTTGTATCCGCTGAGCAACACCGTCTTGAGCAGTTTCGAGCAGTTTAACTTAGAGTCAGACAATTAATCTGGCAATCCGACTAGTTTAACTAGTAATCCAATAAACAAAATGAAGTGCCGACCAGCGTTCTTGGCTTCTTCATTACGACGTTGTTGGCGATCAGCGTTCTTGGCTTCACGTTCATGGTGCTAGACACTGGTCTCTCCATTGATAGCAACGCTGTCGTGGCTAACCATGAAAAGCTCTCTCCCAAAGCCTAGAGAGAAAAGTGGACAACTACTGGTAGAAACCTTGGAGTATGGCTCAAGGCTTTCCTCCAGGATTGTATGGGGCGTGTCATTCGAAAGATCTATTCGGATTTGCACCATGTTTACCATTGGCATAGGCTGGTCAGCCTTAGGGAAGTCGATCTGATAGAGGTCGTTGACGTGGCTGCGCTTGGCGTGGTCAGCGAAAAGATGGTGCACGGCGTCCCAACAGATCAGACCCGCACCCACCAGCCCGAAAGAATAGGGCTTCGGTATGTTCTCCGTTGGGGCGGGGAGTGGTCGATGTTGAACGGTATGCCCTTCTAGAGTTGCCGTGATCACCAGATTGGAATCTGGCCGCCTTGAATGATGTGGCCGAGCAGGTCACCCGATTGCAGTGGCTTGGTGATCTTGGAGTATGAGAAATTCGCCGCTTGCTCTAGATTGATCTAAGACCGAATCCACGAGGAGCTGACATTCCACTAAGCGGTCTATGACCTGATCGATGGATGCGATCAGATCATCATTGCTGATGGATCTCCTAACCCAGCGGCGATGCGTCGAGATCGGAGATGTCATTGTAGATGTTGGCATGATCGACGCGGGGTGATTCTGCACCGCCTCCATGATTTTCTTGATGCCGTTGGCGCCGATGACCCAGGTCATAGATGCGACCATGAAGGTCTGGCATGGCTCGGAAAGGATCATGGAGCTCGGGAAGTGGACTATCTGGCTCGCCATGGAATCAGCACGCACATCCCCTACCTGACGTGCCACTATCGACGAAATCTAGTCAGCAGTCTACCGAGGGGTATACCCACAGTAGTAGATGATTGGTGGAGGTGCGCGTAATAGGAACCGGATGGTGACACGGGCGCAGAGACAACGATTTAGACATGTTCAGGCCGTCTGATCGACGTAATACCCTGCGTCCTGTGTCTTTGGTGGATTGTATTAAATATGAGATGCATTCGAGGGGGGGTTCCTACCCGCCTTATATAGTCTGGAGGGTAGGGTTACAGGTTGTTTTAGGTCTAGATCTATTTGGCTATATGGTAAGTATTTAGAAGGAATACGATGTCTATCATATCTGAACAGGTCTTCCTTTATCGCCGAGATGTCTTTTGATTGCCTTGCGGTGCACGCTGACCAGAGCCGAGCACCGTAGGCCTTGATCTTATGGGCTGGACCTCCCCTGGTGGTGCGGCCCATGTCCATTGCCGTGGGTACCTGCGGTTATACCCCCCCCCCCACAACTGATCTCGCCCGCGTGCTCCCAGGGTTGGCCCATGCAGTGGTGCCGGACCTCGCTCACTCTTCCTCTTCCTCCCCTACTCCGCCGGGCCTACGCGCGCCGCCGCCTCTTCCTCGCCCGCGCGGCATGGCTGGCGGCAGAGATGAACCGCGCCACATGGCCGGCGCCGGAGCTCACCCACATGCGCCACCTCTCGCTGCCCGCGCTCATCTTCCCCGTCGCGACTCATCCTAGGGAGGACAACTCTGTCTGTCCAAAAAACAGGGACGGGAGTCACGACATCAACTGAGAATATTCCCAGGTAGGACGAAGGTAGGACGACCTCACCTCTCAACCAAACAACTCCAAAGTAGGATCATCCCACTCCCATCCCACCCCATGCCACCAACCAAACACTACATAAGTTCAACAAAAAAAGGTTGGAAGCCGAGATATATACTACATGTCTTTGTTTTCATAAATCACAATCACACACAAAAGCTCGAAAGTTCACAGGTAAAACCTTTTGCAATGAAAAACAGGTAAAGCGTGAATTCAGATATTCAAACGCATATGACAAATGACAAACTGAAGTTCACCGTGTCTAGAAGACTAGAAGACGAAATGTTACAACACTAGCGTTTACTTAAGGTTAGGGAAGCTTTATGGGCCGTAGTAGGCCTGGTCTACCTTACAAATTTGGAACAAATACGGGTCTATTCTGACTAAATACAAAATTTCCACAAATATGCCCGGAAAAAACACTCATCCCGGTTTTCGTTTCAGTTCCACGAACTTTCGTCCCGACCTGTCCCATTTCTGGATTTTTTTTGTAAAAATATGAAAATAGACGGGTCACGATGGGAAAATTTCCGTCCATCTTCAACCTTAATCCTATACACTGTTCATAGTGCTACGTTATATGGTTGTTCTTAGATTCTATAATCAAATACACTATCTAATAATTACAATTTTTTTCTCTCTCCAATACGCAAAATATTTACGTATCATTGTATTAAGAAGAAGAGCTGAAACATACCTAATAATTACAAATATATAATAATAAATGATGTAATACAAAATAAATAAATAAATAAATAAATAAATAAATAAATAAAGTGTAGTAATTTAGAAGATCGTATTGTATTTGTATCTATACCAGACAGGAAGGAGTACCAAGCTCGCCTTGGCCTTGCATCGAGAACTCACAAACAAACAGCGCATGTACGTAACGTACCTGCGTACTGCAGGTTGAGTAGGAAGTAGAAGCAGTTGCTTCGAATGATCGGTCAAGTGCATGTAATGCAATGCAATGCAACTGCAACACGATTGGGCACGCTCGCAGGTCATTGGAATGAATGAATATTTAATCGATTTGTCAGGATAAGGCAAGCCACGGAAGTAGAGGGCCGGGCCAGCCAAAAAGGCTCCGGCCAGTCACGGTTTACCTTTTTGGCCATTCCTTTCGGCTTGGGTACCCGTCTCGTTCATCGAACTAGTCTTACCTCAAGCCCAGGAAAACTAGTCAGGTTCAACGGAGGAGCTCCATCACCTTCAGGCCTTTCAGAGTTAGTGGGCCGGGGCTAGCTAGCTAGCTAGCTTTGCGAGGTCAGGCCGGATCGATGCAGATAAACCTGCAATGAACGTTTCAACAGATAAATCCACTGAAAGAAAAAGAATCGAAGCACCCCATGCTTACTACTAGTATATATGTTTGACTTCCACCACCCACCAAGAGGTGGCTTCCCGTTCCCAGGCTCGGTTTCTTGCAATCCTGAGCTTCTTCTTGCATTGGCAGCATCCGCAATTCCGCAGCGTGGACCATGCATGCAGCGTGCTGCTGCTACCAGCCTACCACAAAAGAAGAAAGGGAGAACACCACCGTTTCACAAAATGATGAGAACACGCGCGAGTGCTGAGTGCACGCACATACATTGCACGTCTGAGCTGTCTGTCACAACTCACAAAAGCCACATATGCCACTTCGATGCCCATCCTGCTGGGAGATCTTTTATCTATGACTATATATGTGTGCTCTCACTCTGTTTCGTGACAACCAAGCCCATGCGGTGATAGGGAGAGACAACAACTTGGCACGCCTGAAACTGGAAGATCTTATTTAGCATGATAAATATGGTATTTTTTTATATGAATTTGATCAAACTTCAGATCGTTTGACCCAACATCATTCTAGAATTGCAAAGCATTCTTTATAGGATGGAGTTATTAGTGAGAAAATTTTAAGAAACTAAGAGCCTGTTTGGATCCATTAACACTGAAAGTTAACTAGCTAACAGCAACTCCAAGAGATGACTAATGTTTGTCTTGGAGTCTAAATTTAGATATTTTTAGAAAAAAGAGGACTCCAACAGGTATTGTATCCGATAATCCAAAATAAGAAGCCATGTATCATGTACTTCTCGCTATCTAGAAATAGCACGCCGCGGCAGCTTGCTATTCCTCTTCCCTTCGCGAATTTTTGTTTAGTGCTCCCCTCCCCGTATTAATTTCTGTCGTCGCTATCCAGAAATAGCATGTTTTCAAATATACCAGAGGCAAAATAGCTAGGCTGTTGCAGAGTTCTCATTTTTTAGGACTTTTTTATTTTACACAATGGCTAAAACAAGGAATTTGGCTATTAGTTTTAGACGAACTCTTAGAGTTGCTCTAATAGCTAATAGCTGCTAATTTTTAGCTAGCTAGCTAATTTTTAGTAGGGCTTTTTGGATCACCTGCTAATAGGTAATTGAATAGTGAGTTAAAGGTGTATATGAAATATTAGCATCTATTAGCGACTTCAATTCTACTAATCGAAATAATAATTAGCAGGTCTGATTGAATCTACTGGTACTCATTCTTGCTACTAAGCCCGTGTTTAGTTGGCCGAATTTTGAAATTTGGGCTATTGTAGCACTTTCGTTTTTATTTGGCAATTAGTGTTCAATCATGGACCAATTAGGCTCAAAACGTTCGTCTCGCGATTTCTAACCAAACTGTGCAATTAGTTTTTTTTCGTCTACATTTAATGCTCCATGGACGTATCGCAAGATTCGATATGATAGTTACTGTAACACTTTTAGGAATTTGGGTTTGGAACTCAGCGCGGCCTCATTTTTAGCGCCAAAAGGATCCAACAGGCCCTAATTCCGTGAACACCTAAGCTACGCGCCCGTGACATGATCGTGTGTTCATCATTATCCGAATCTAGCCGGCCGGCTGTGCAAAGCAAAAGCCAGAAAGCTATTTTGCTGCAATAATGGACGGATAAGTCATGGGGGAGAGGAACTAGGTAACAAAACATGAGAATGGACGTGCGTGTGCATCGCCGGGCGGGGAAACGAGTGGTCCAGCTGCAAACAACGCCGCCATGTGGTCCGAACGCGCGCGATTCTCACCACACGCTGCTACGCACAGCTGATGAAGGGGTCGGCGTCGGGGTCGGGGTTAGGAGAAACTGATTGAGACGCTGGAGTAGTGACCGGGAAGAAAGCTTTAGCTGAGGCCGGGGCAAACCCACACCCACGTGCCACTTCTTGGACCCATTCTCTGATCTCGTACGTGGCTTTATTATTTGTTTCCATGGTCATCAATGACAGTGAATAAATGAAGGAAGCAGTGCATCTCTGTTCATCAGCATGATGCACCAAATGATCTACAGCCTGTTCGGCAGGTCGTAAACGATCGTGGATTATTTACTGCTAGCTGGTTTGATGTGAAGGAAAAACACTGTTCCAGCTTATAATCCACGATCGTATACGAGCAAGCGAATAGGCTGCTACTCCCGCGCGCATATATAGAATTCAAACTTTATAATCTTTGGCCAATAACTTAGTAACTATTTTTTTTATTTACTAGAATAAACATCTCATACCATTATATACTTTTCTATGCTCGTAGTTTTGTTGCTATAAAAATATATTGAAGTATAAGATAAACGAATGATAAAATGTACTTCTTTTGAAGTGGATAAGAATGTAATTTAGAAGATTGTGCAAAGCGAAACCATCCCAGCTACTGCATGAAACTCATTAATCCTTTGGATGATAAGGACACGGACAACCCATAGATAGTTTGTTGAATAAGGTTTTTTTCCACCTTGTACACAGACAACTGAACAAATAACTTGTACAATAGATTATCTGTTTGACTATTTATAATTTGTTTAATTAATGCTTTGTATGTAGTCACGATCAAGCATGAATGGATATGATTCTTGTATACCAATGTGTCGTTGATACAGAACAAATCAAACATAAATAAGAGGAATACGATTACAACCTTCTTTTAGAACCATCAATGTAAATGTTATATTAATATATTTATATATAATGTAATATAATAGTTTTTTTCTAAATCAAATAAGACATGATACAATTACATCATTGTTGTCTAATTTCCTTTGTGGCCATAGCGCTGCCATATCATATCACAAACTTGATTCACACACGTTAAAGCTATTATACATACATATATATATATATATATATATATATATATATATATATATATATATATATATATATATACACACACATGTATATATATGTATGTATATATATATATATATATATATATATATATATATATATATATATATATATATATATATATATATATTGGCCCTGTTCGCTGGGAAGAATTTGAAGGAATCTGGATGAATCTGTGAGAACATGAACAGTAAAAACCAGCCGTGAATAGTGAATTCCGGCTGGTTTTCTTACCAGACGAACGGCGCCATTGCAGTGCAAGCACTTCGCACCACAAAATCGATTCACACTGAACTGAACACCAACTTGCTTGTTCATTTCAATCCATAGAAATGGTTCACACTAACAGTGTCAACCTAGTTCGTCTCAAACAAGAGTTGAATGAGCTGAGGGTTCAATAGCAAAATGACAAAACTAAACTGATATGAAATAGAGGTTCAATTCCTCGTGAAGACACTTTCAGTCTCGAGATTTTAAGAAAATTCAGTATTTAGATAGACTCTTTTAGAAAATACATGCAGCATGTTCACATTCAATTCAAACTAGCATCATGTTCACAATTATAACATCAGGGCAACAACATATATGCTTTTAGACCAAATTGCCACCAAGTCATAAAAATTAATGATAAATGGGACAGTAGCACCACAGCTGGAATCTTGTTCACATTAATAAAACCATCCCAAAGTGCGCATGCACCTAAAATTTATTATTTTCATACGATTTTTTCTAATCTGAGTTTGTATCTCAACTTTTATACATCAGTACATATATGGATGCACTATGGATATAGCAAGTTTTAAATTTTTTGAAAGATCATAGTATGATTTTTGAAAAGTTTGCATGATTACACCTAACATGTGGTTTACACCACAATCCCTCTTTTTTTTTTAACTTTTACGTTGGTCAAGATGTGAAGTAAATGAAGGCCGTAGTGATTTATGGTGTCTTCTAGTGGGTACTTACTATCCCACACGTAACTTAATTCTTTCTCTAGTAATTTCTCCAAAAGTCCAGCAACTGACACATCACTTTTTTGAGACATAGTTCTTTCTCTAGTAATTTCTTCTCCAAAAGTCCACATCGGACACATCACTTTTTTGAGACATAGAAGCTACACTTGACATAGACGAACAACAATAGGTCATGGATTAGACTGGATTGAGACCAAATCAAATGCATATGCATCGTAAATATTTTTTTCTTTTAGACCAACTGTCGGTCGGTATAGAAATCTATATTGACTGTTGGCTTGTCAGTATCAGTAGTTAAAAGCCGATGTATGGTCTAATAAAATGGCCCGAACTCGGCCCACCTTGCCTGCACTATTTTCGCCTGTTTGCTTGAACTTATCAGCTAGCTTATCGGCTAGAATCTACAGTATTTTTCTATCATAAAAAAAAACAGCTTCAGTCGACTTATCAGCTGACTTTAATACCAACCGAACAGGGCCACCTCGCGTGCAAATTTTAGCCCGACCCACCACTATGTCAAACGCTAGACTCATTTTGCCCTAGTCCCAAATCAGCCACTGGACAGCACCCTGCTCTCTCCCGCGCTGCCTCGCAAAGCACCACCGCGCTCTCAAATATTGGTGGTGCTCTCCTCCTATGCCCGTGCTCCCCCCCCCCCCCCCCCCCCCCCCCCCGCCCTCCTCTACTCTCCGCGCCGCCGCAAATTCGATTGGGCTCTCGATTTCAACCGCGTGCCCCTCACCATCCTCGAATCAGCAGTCAAATTTCATGCACCCTCCCCTCAATCCTCGCCACTCTCATTCACCTCCACCTCCCAGAACTTGCCGCCCCCATTCACCCCCACTCAAGCAGCCACACCCCCGAGCTCTAGTGCTTGTTGTACCCTTTATTCAAAACATTTTTTTTGTATTTTATTAAACATATAGACTAGGTCCTATATTGTACTCCTGGTTACTGCAATGGCAGTTTTTTGAAATTTCTCTATTAAAGAATTATGTGTCTAGGTGTCTACATTTTAATAAAAAATATAATGCTTAAAATTAAACCATAAATCTAGGTATCTAATGTCATAATGTTTGGTAAAAATTTATCTAAATAGCAACTTAAATAAATTTTAATGAGTATTAGTATTTATTTAAAATAAATTGTTAACATCATGGTATGTACTTCGTGATTCGTTAAGGAAGTCTTTTCATAATTGCTAAATTTATAGCTCATGCATGCTTGTATAGTTGTATACTTGGTTACACGGTGGCACAGAGTATCATGTTTAGTTTGAATTAGTTTTTTTTAATATAGTAATAGTGGTAGGAATGGACATTTTAAAGTATGTTAGGAGCACACTATGACATTTTTTCATAATAGTATATGTAGGTGATTTAGATGTATATTTAAGGGGTTATTATCATATTATTTTATTTTTAATAATGGAAGACATGGGTATTTAGATGTAAATGTAAATGTTACTTTATATTATCTTTCACATTAAGTGATAATTTAGATGTAAATTGAGGTGTTATTTTTTTATTATCTTTCATTATCGCAAAGGTGAATAACTTAGATATATGTTTAGGGTGGATTATTTTCATCATGGAAAAGGTGGATAATTATATATATAAAAAAACACAATTGATTCAGTGGCTGTTATTTTCAATGATAATTAGGATATATCTAAATGATGGCTGGTGCTCCTTTTTACAAGAATCTCTAGGATTAATATCATCTAGCTAGGCACAGTGTCCCGAACAGCAGCTGCAGGTCTCTTGATGGATCGTCGCGAGAGATGGATCGCTGGAATCGTCTCGTTCTTGTTCTTGTTCCGTAACGGATTAATTAATCAGTAATCAGCCATCCCGACGGCGACAGAATGAAAGAGATCGGCAGTGTCAATCGCGGGCCATTAGTTTTTCTTTTCCTTTTTCCCAACGACAGTACAGCTGCGACGAAGACCCAGGAACATGTGGTAAACTTTTTCTAGGACTGCTGTCAAACGTGACGGGGAGGAGGTATCGTTGCTCTTTGGCAGCGCTCCTGCGTGCTCATGCACTGTAGCTAGAGCCGCAGGAGTCAAAAAAAAAAAAAAGTAGGAGGGAGAAAAACGACTTTAGTAAACAGTGCTGCTACAGTGAAAAGAGAAAACGTCTCCATAAACAGTACCGGTGTCAGTGAAAGCCGGAGCCGCAGGAGCCGAATCAAACGGGACCAAATATTTTGCTGGATCATGTCGGTAGGGAGGCAGAAATCTGAACGATTCTTATTGTACATAAATATTTATCTATAGAATGAAGAAAATGTTCTTTACACTCTGTCGGCAAGCCCGGGCGGTGGCTCCGCTAGTGCCTCACGTGATGTTGTTCACAATGAGAGAGCAATTTGTGACACAAGAAAAACGCCGTGGCAGAACAATAATAGTTAGGGGTCCCTGTCCTATCGAATATTTGGACACATGCATGAAGTATTAAATATAGACAAAAAAAAAACTAATTGTACAGATTATGGCTAATTTGCGAGACGAATTTTTTAAGCCTAATTAGTCCATGATTTAACAATGTTGTGCTACAGTAAATATATGCTAATGGCGGATTAATTAGGCTTAATAAATTCGTCTCGTAAATTAGTCTCCATCTGTGTAATTAGTTTTATAATTAACTCATATTTAGTTCTCCTAAATAACATCCGAACGTTCGATGTGACATGGACTAAAATTTAGTTCAGAAAATCAAACACCCCTTAGACTCGCGGTAAAATTCTATCAAAAAGTTATACTCTCTCCTCCTTCCAAAAGAATCCATATCTTGCTTCGAAGTGAGTGCGCTGGCCAGCTCAGCCCCAGCCCCAGCCCCACCCGGCCAGCCGAACGCACTCAAACCTCCCGAATCGTGCTAGCGGTTGACCAGCCGCTTGGAGTAGTGAGCGAGTCCCGCCGCCTAGCGGTAGTGGCGATCGATCCAACCGGCCGTTCTTTCTGCAGCAGCAATTGGTGCCGTAGCGTACCATACGGTCGCCCTCGTTCCCGTTAGCTAGCAGTAGCAGGGATGCTCACGAGGCACGCAAGTCTCTAATCTAGAGGCAAGGGCACAATTTCGTGTAGAACTATGCACGCAAGCAGGCACATGTGCAATGAAGCTTAGGGTCTATTTGGTACTCAGGAAGCTGATTTTCTGGTAAGTGATTCTATGGCTGAAAGTGATTCTCTTTTCTTTGATTCTTTCGTATAAACTCTTAAAATCATGATGGAGAATTACTTCACAGAACCAGGAGAAGCTACTTTTTTTTTATTCACAGCCTCCTAGTTTATTTCAGATAATCACTTCATAAAATCAGTAGAGAATCACTTCTCTCTGAAAAACTGTTTGACAGAGAGAATCAGCTCGGAGAGCTTCGTCTAACGGGCCTTATTAGCATTTTACCGATTCTCTGACAGTAAAGTTCTACTGGCATCTAGAGATGTACGTACGTCCTACAGGTCTACGCCCCATGTTTGGCTAAGGTTTTGAAGATGTAATACTGTGCTACACAAAGCAAGCAGCTAGACAATACTTAGCTTCTGAATATTAAGTCTGTTCGCTGGTTGATTTCTGAACTAATAAGCTCAGCTGGTACTGATATATTGTAAGAAGAAAACACTATTGACTAACTGATAAGTTCTAGCTGAAACCAACAAACGAACAGGTTGTTTAAGTGCTTCACTGTTCTGCCACGTGTGCTGGCCATGGCAACCGATCAACTGCATCGTGTGGATCGTTGTTGTTAGATGTAAACGTGTGGTTCAGCTTGCTCAATGAACCGAATACCTTAGTCCCATCAATCTATATGTATATAATAATATAGGTCAGTGTAGATCGTGCTCTCTTCATAATCTCGATCCATTAGCTGCTAATACTTAAATATCTAATAGCTCATAGCTAATATTAGCTACTCCTTCCATCCCTAAATAACTGTCATTTCCGCTTCCTGTGAAATAACTTTGACTAGATAAATATAAAAAATATTAATATTTCGTTGAATATGTTTTCATAATAAATTTATTTGAAGATACAAATGTTGCACGTATTTTCTACGAATCCCATCAAACTTACGGCACGAAAACAAAAAAACGACAGTTATTTAGGGATGGATTAGTTCAATAGGATGCAAAGTGAACTTGGACCGAGGCAAAGTTGTGATCTGGATTATCAACACTTTAAGCAAGACACTATAAGCTTTGTTGAAGACCTACAAGACATACTAAGAAGTACTAAGACACAAAGAAGCAGAAGCCCAAACTAAAGTATTAAGGAGACGCAAGAAAGGAGTTTGGGTTGTTGCTAAAGTCCTCACCGTTGAATATGCCATAGGTGTCTATTGGACCGCTAGGAAGCGAGGATGACATGTGGGTTCCTGGCTGTAGGTGGATGTTGGTGGCTCAGAGTAGCCATTAGGGCTGCTCACGGTTGAACCGCCAATACTCGTGGTTGGACCGCCAGGAAGAAGCTGCTGACGTGTGGGGTCAGTTGGTTGCCGGTGACTGTTGGCGTAAATTAGCTGTTAGGCTAACCTCACGATTGGATCGCCAGATCCTGCTGGGCACGGGCATAATAGGAAAACAGCTAGTCTTGTGTTGAGGCCTATATATACCACTCCAAATTGACCATTTTGATGACGTACGAGTTGAGAAACGTATCTAGGGAGTTAAGGCTCCACTCTAGTGCTTTTGCAACCCATAGTGCTTAAGGAATCTCTTGATGATTAGTGTAGGTGCTTTGCAAGGTACTTAGGCTAGTTAGACCACCGCTTAGGCCTAGTGTTTAGTGAGGTTTGCATACATCTTACCACTTGGTATATGCGTGCACCATTGTTGTACTCGAAGAGGCTTATAGTCTTGCCAGATCACACCAATGCAACCGCATTTGTAGTGTGATCACCACCGGTGTACCGGAGGGAACGAGGCTGACAGTATTTTGGCTAGAAGCTTGATAGCAAAGGCGGCGGGAGCGGTCCAGGAGAGGCTATCTCGGAGACCCACTTGCACGTGGGGAAGGCCTGGGAGCTATCCATGGAATTACTCGACCGAAATCTTGGCCCTTGCAAAGCATCTATTGAATATCAAACAAGGGGTTGCCTAAACTCTAAGATTAACGCCATGACAGTATGATTGACCCCCTGATTCGGGGGCTACACCTGTTGTGTGCGCTCATGCACGCACTCTAATCCACTACGGGAAGCCTAATGGACCTTAGATGGCCTGTTCCACAGAGAGGCATCGGCACCCAGGAGATAGGCCAGATGCGCAAATTTGTGCCCAAGCCACCCACGCCCGGGGCTTGGTTTGGCCCGCTTGGTTCCCGACCTTGGAAGGCAATAGCCAACCAAGGGTGCCCGCGAGTGCTTTCATGTGTCAAAGGTCCTAATGGCTAGAGGGGGATGAATAGCCTATAGAAATTTTTACAACAACATATAAGCCAAGAGGTTAGACAATTATGAAGCGAAGCGAGTGTTGCGCTAGCCTACTAAAAATGCAAGCCACCTATCCATAATTCTAGTTGCTATGATCTCTATTTCACACAAGGGGTTAATTCACTACTCTCTAAGTTAGTGATCTCTCAAAGACTAACTAAAGAGCCTCACTAACCAAACTAGCAAGACACAAGCTAGCTCTCAAAACTAATTACACTAAAGAGCTTAGCTACACTAGAAAAGTAAATACAAGAGAGGTAGTGATGTTTATACTACCGTGGCAAGAGATATACAAATAATCACAAAGAGAATCCCAGAGACAATGATGACACAATGATTTATCCCCGATGTTCACTTGATTGTCGGCAAGCTACGTCCTCACTGTAGCGATTCACCCACTTGGAGGTTCACACGCTAATAGGCATCACACGCCTAACCCACAATCGGGTGGTGCACAACCAATACAAGATAGGGATCCACAAGCTATGAGCAATCCACTAGAGTACCTTTTTGCTCTCCATCGAGAAAAGGTCAAGAACCCCTCACAATCATCACGATCAGAGCCGAAGACAATCACCACCCTCCGCTCCACGATCCTCACTGCACAAGCTGTCTAGGTAGCGACAACCACCAAGAGTAACAAGTGAAATCCACAGCGAAACACAATCACCAAGTGCCTCTAGATGAAATCACTCAAAGCAACGCACTTGGATGCTCTCCAATCTCACCAAATGATGAATCAATCAAGTAGGATGAGTGAGAGAGGATTGGCTTAACTCACTAGGGTGTATTCTCAACATAAATGGCCAAGAGAATGAGCCCAAGCAGGCCAAGTCCCTTTTATAGAGCCCCTAACGAAATAGAGCCATTGAGCTCAAGGGGCAGCCCCCTACGCAATGACCGGACGTGCTGGTCAGTTCAACCGGACACTCAACGCTGTAACACCCTAAAAATTGACCTAGTATAAAAATCACTAAAAATTGAACTTTTTAAATATTGCATAAGAGATAGCATATATAACCAACCTAAATAATTTTTACAAATAAATTAACATAGGAACATAAGAATTCATGTGTGAATGATTGCTTGATTTGTTGAACTAATGGTGGTACATTTTTGCATTCAAATTCAAATTTAAAATCATTTAAACATATGCATAATTGAGCTAGGAAAAAGAAAAAGGAAAAGGAAATGGATAAGGTCACTTAGGCTCAATCTCTCCCCTCTCTCCCTCTCGGCCCACCACAGCAGCCCAACCCCTTCCCCTCTTCCTTCCCTTCTCCCGCGCGAGCCATCCCAGCGCCTAGCCCAGCTCGCCCATGCCCTTCCCTTCTCTCCTCTTCCTCCCACTGATGCCTAGGCCCCGCTCGTTAGCTCCATCATCAACCTTGCTGTCGGTAGCCATACGCGGCGCAGCCCGTGCGTCAACGCCCGCTAGCGCCAACCTGGTGCCAACGAACATCAACGGTGACATGATAGGACCCACGGCGCCCCTTCTTTCTCCTCCTCTCCTCTCTTCTCCCTCACTGTGAGCTCATCAACACCAACTCCATGGTCGCCTCCGCGTCGAGTGACTAGAGTAGCCACCAAGGCACCTCACCGTGCGCATGGGCAAGCTCCAGCCATGGCGATGTGACATGATGAGGTCAACAGCACGCCCGCGTGGTGGATAAGCATGGCCAAGAGAAATATCTCACCAACGGAACACCGGCCTAGCCGGCCAATAAATAGGTTTGGCCGACGATGCTATCGCTTTGCCCCTCTCCACCATCCGCTCCGCCGAGGGCAGGAACACCTCATCTCCCCCTCCTCTTCCCCTTTCCCCTCCTCCTTTCCACTTTCTTCCATTTTCCCCAATTTGGGAGTTCACCGGCACCATCAGCGCCGCCCTGTCTCTTCTCCTTCTCCGTTGCGTCCCTTGCTGATTGGAGTGACCGGTGAGTCCCCAAGCTTCTCCTTTTCTATTTTCTGAAGCTAGCTAATGATCTAGGTCTCTATGTTGAGCTGCCCGCATGCACCCCGCTACCCTGCTCCGCCGAGGCGCCATGGCCATCAGCCATCATCGGTGTAGTGGACCGTGACGCCTAAGAGGGGGGTGAATTAGGCAACTTAAAAGTCCAACTCTAAACTATGACATCTTTTTGTAACCTTAGCAAAACATATGCACAAGATAAACTATCTAAATGTGCAACTATGATTTTGCTAGTGTGTTACTATCTCTACCGCCTAAAAGGAGTTATGCAAACAATGTAAATGTGGAAGCTAAAGAGTAAGGTAGAGATATGCAAACTCCCATCGATGACTCCGGTATTTTTATCGAGGTATCGAGAAGCGCGCAAGCTTCCCCCTAGTCCTCATTAGAGCCCCTCGTAAGGAATCCCTCATAAGGGCCAAGCTCCCAGTTGGGTAACTCCGTGGATAGCTCTGGGCCTTCCCCATGTGCAAGTGGGTCTCCGGTGTGCCTTTTGGCAAGCCTCTCCTAGACCGCTCCCCGCCGTCTTCACTATCAAGCTTCCGGTCGAAACGCTACGGGCCTTGTTTCCTCCGATACATGGTGGCGGCCACACCACAAATGCGGTTGGTGTGATCTCACAAGACTACAAGCCCCTCTGATGTACAACAATGGTGTGTGCAAGCACCAAGTGGTAAGAGATATGCAAACCTCACTAAACACTAGGCCTAAACCTAGAGCAAGAGCATAAGCGGTGGTCTAATCAACCTAAGCACTTTGCAAAGCACCTACGCTAATCACCTAATGAATCACTAAGCACTATGCAAGTGGAGATCACTAAAATAGTGTATCAACACCCTTGGTATGTTTCCTCAGCTCCACACATGCCAAATGGCCGATTGGGGAGTCTATTTATAAGCCCCACGGAGAAAGTAGCCGTTGAGGATGAAATCCCGCTTTTCTGCTACTGACCGGACGCTGCTTTCGTCCAGATCGGACGCATCCAGTTGTCCCGGTCGTGCCATGATCAACTGATCGGACGCTGTTGGTGTCCGGTCGCAATTTTGCCACTCTAGAACCTTTCTGTACTCGATCGGACATTGCAGTCCTGCGTCCGGTCGATTTGCTGCCAACGTCTGTTCAATACTTAACGTGTTGCCGGGATGATGAATAGTGACATCAGTGCGTTCGGTCGCTTTACTGTTCAGTGTCCGGTCGCTACTGCTGACGCCTGCTATTGCCGAGCCTCTTGATCGGAGCGTCCGGTCCCCATAAGAGCTGCATCTGGTCACCATTGTGAGCTCGTTTCTTCACGATCTTGTGTCCGGCTTGGTTCCTATCTTCATGGTTGGACTTTGTTTGATATCCTAGGTCTTCTCTTGTACTTCTAGGGTCTTGCTTAAGGTGTTGATCGTGGGATCATCACATCACCTTCATCCAAATCACGTCTTGCACCCTATTGAACTACAAAACAATCGCTTGCAAATTCATTAGTCCAATTTGGTTATGTTGGTCATCAAACACCAAAATCCAAAGTAAATGGGGCTAGGGTCCATTTTTCTTACAATCTCCCCCTTTTTGTGATTGATGACAACACGACCAAAGCAAGCAAATAATAATAATTTGGAATTTAAAAACTATCTACTTGCTAGGATGCAATGCAAAGGGCAAGGTTATATGATGCTAAAAAGATACCACTTGTAAGACTAAAAGATACCAATTGTAAAGCTACAAGGTACCGCATGTAAACATCTTTTAAAACTTATCTTGCCCTTGCAAATGTCCCCACATGGCATTATGGAATTAAGTCTTACTTTTAGGTCCTACAAATTCTCCCCATTGCATAGACTAATCCAAAATCCACTATCCACCCTTTCTCAGACCATTACCACTTGTAAATTGTTATGATCGGACTTTTGGTCCTACAAATTAATGCTTGCTTTTGGTCCTCTAAATTCCCCCCTTTAGAATCAAACACAAAAAATGAAAACATTAGTAGCACAAGGGAGGGTCAAACTTTGTGATCCTTTGTATGTGGAGTGGAATAGGTCACAAAATTTGACCACATTACATAGACTAAACTCCCCCTAAATATATGCATACATATGATGGAGAATGTAGTTTATGCATAATTGGTAAATTAATGCTCAAAGGAGTTTTAATATATATAATGCATGGAGAAAGCATATAAATACCAAAGTGAAATCAACATGATGATATCGGTTTAAAAATACCATATGTGAAAACCAATTTAATTTCTACAACTTGCAATAGGTGGTGGATATTTGAAGTATGATGCTTAACTTCGGGGACTCCATTTTCCTTGCAATGAGACTACTACACACATGATAAGCTTGAAAATGTATTAGTCTCAAAGCGTCCAACTTGCAGAATAAAAAATACCACTTGAAAAATGACATCACATGAATGTGAGAATCATTTTCAAAGGTGATATTCAGGAGAAATTACCTACAATTTGGACTTTGGCACATATTAGATGAACGATTGTAAAATAAGTTATGTGCCGTGCTCCTAAACAATTTAAACTATGTAGGTTTGCTCTAAGGGTTAAGAATGAAACCGAGCAAGCCTACTATAAGATATACCTAGTGTATGCATGGCAAAAGATATAAGCATGCAAATGCAAACCTAGGCATGAAAAGGAACTAGATGCTAAAAGATACCACTTGTAGGAACTTAAATCTAGTTACCTAACATGGGAAGGGGAATTTGGGTCCATAGTATTCTCTAACCCACTTGGCAATTACTTTGTTCATTATGATGCACCCATGAAATGCACCCATACTTTGCCAAGTCTCCAAATTCCACAAAGTCCATCGGACTTCTCACTTCCCTTTTGGGATCCAAACATTCTTGGTGCTCTTCATATTGGAAATGATTTTCTTTGGCACCCAAAAGCGTTTGACCCCATTATTGGCTTACTTGTTCACCTTGATGGCCACTACCTTGTCATTTTTCTTCTTCTTCAAGAGATAAGGTGTGGAGGCCTTCTTGTCCACCTTGTTGGTGTAGGTGTTGGAGAGCTTGATAGTATGCTTTTTCTCTTTCTTCTTTGATCCTCCCCCATTCTTCACCTTGCACTCAAAGGACTTGTGGCCTTCTTTGTGGCATACATAGCAAACCACGGTTTGTCCTTCATCAAGCTTCTTCACTCCCTTGACGGGGTTATCTTGATAAAGTTAGGCTTGCTTTGTCTTGCCTTTCACTTGAGTCAAGTCCTTGGTGAGTGTCAACACAGAATTTTTGTCCCGTACTGAGGACACACGCAGCAAGCCAGAAGGGTCCGCTCGATGGAGCAGATCCACCTAGCTTCAGCGCAGGGGTGGTCGATCCTGCGCGATTCTTCCGAGACGTGCCAGCCAATTTGACCCTGCAATTGACAAGGAGAGAAAGTTCATCAGTAATTATGGGTGGAACTTGCTGGTATTGCTAGAAAGCCCCAAATGTGCGGCTATGAGAGCCGATATGAAAGGAGATCGACTAAATAGTCGATTCTAGTATATTCATGAGAATAAATCAATTAGAGCTTATGGGGTTGTGTAAGAAGAATCGGTTATCATTCAGGATAAATATCATTAATCGAATATATATTAATCAATGGCAATAAGATGTCAACAATGATCGGTTTGTGCTGAGCCAATGATTATAATTAAGCAAACCCCTTTTATATAAAGAAACAATTCAATACCACTTAACCGTTTAATAAAGATAAATCTAATGAACATGTTAGATCTCATCTATTATCATGACCAGAGGGGCATGAGGCACAATCATGCAGGCCGTAGAAATAACAATAGACTCGATGACCCTAACTCATTACTAATATCAGTGGGGCATGAGGCAGAATCATGCAGGCCATAATACAATAATAAGATCATGGGGCTAACATATCTTTCAACCTATCTTTACTTCAACGGTCTCGTGATGCGAACCGTTAGTGAAAGCACTCGATATCGGCTAAAACAGCCAATTCAGGCATAACGCGTAGTTAAAGTCATGCCTTACCAGGAATAGATCTACTAAATGTTGATCCCCACTCCACGGTGCTAACAGTGGGTTGTGAGGCAGAATCACATAGGCCGTGATAACAGGCCGTGGAACGGTTCTCTCTAGCCAATAGATCTACTCAAGACACAACATGCCTTAACCGCATGTTATGCACGATCAAGATTGATGTAAAACAACCGATAAGACATAACTCATCATTTAAGGTGTAGATTGGATCAGTTTTAGGTTAGCAAACGATGGGTCAAATAAGATATAAGGCCGATCTAAATCAATCTCAATCGGGCAGAGTGATATTGTTGTAATTAGATAAATAATGAAAGCAATAAGCAATATCGGTAACTTAATGAATCTACCAAAGACTGCCATTCTTAGGTAGAGCCGATAACTTGACCTTGATCTAATTCAAGCAGTGGGGTGTGAGGCAGAATCACACAGGCCATACTTGAATTAAACAAGAGTCGATAACTAGCTTATACCAGAGCCGTAGTGGGGGTCGACCAGATCGATGCAGCCATACGAACAGAGGTATAAACCATGATGGTACTTACAGACAAGTAGTGGAGGTCGATCGGATCGATGCAGCCGTACTCGCTGAAGAACTCACCGAGATCTACTCTACTCCTACTCCTAAGGGGTGGCCGAAGCTAAAAAAAGTAATTGACTTGTATTTGGATTGATTGATTCCTTTTTTTTACAATAGCCAGGGTTTAGTATTTATACCCGGACCCTGTGCATGACTCCTATCTAAGCACAACTTAATATAATTTTTGACCCTAGAGAAAACATTCCTAATTTAAGATAACTTGGACTCTAATTTTTCCCTTTTTATAGAGTCCGGCATGCTTCTCCCTGGCGCCAAACATAGCCTTTGTTGTTATCTGCTAACGCTATCTGTGGAAAGCCGATTCCATTTTCTACATCAGAATCAGCTGGTCCCGATCTACACGTAATTGATTCCTTGGTGACATGATCTTGGGAGCTTTTGGGTCCCTGTAACATCTTCTTCCAAATTTTAGTGTAAACACATGCCCCCTAATTTTGGGATAAAAGTAACTTTATTCCAAAATTATCATGTCTGTATTCCTGATTTGTCCACAGTCACTGGTAGAGAACCTTGATCTAGGGTCTGCTATTTGTCGTTGCCTACGTCCACCCATGAGCCTATGCCTCAAAACTTTTTACAAGAGCGTCACTGCTTCATGGGCACTTGGATTCATCTTCCAAGACCAGCTATAAATGCCTATCCAACCCTAGTGAGAGCAACTCAACAATTCAACCATGCTTTTCTTCCATTTGCTCTCTAAATTTTCAGAGTGTCGATCCTTTTCCGTATCTGATTTCAATTTCACACCGCTGGTGACATCTATCTCTCTACCCTCCCAGGCTATATATATAGGCCACGACTGGGGATCAAAAAACAACTCACTTCACCTCAAACCTTCCACATCCTTAGTATAGTTCCTGCTTCTTTGTAGGCTTGAGATCATGGAGAATAGCAAGAAGTTCACTGAGGAGGCCCTCAATGGACCTGCATCATCACGTTAGTGCTTTCATCAGTAGGAGGGTGCAATTCGTGGTGCCCCCACTACCTCAGAGAATATGACCAACACCGTTCGGCCTTTAGGGTCCTCTTCTTCAATAGCTTATCACCAACTCCCTTATTATCAAAGGAGGAGGATTGACAATGAAGATCTGCTTGCCTCCATTGATCGGCATGGCCAGAATCTCACTAAATGTCTCTCCCTTGCAGAATCGTCTCTGGCCATGGTTCGATGTCAATCATCTCCTGAGGCCGATGATACAATAGCTAAAGTATTTTTGGCCCATAGTTTGTAATATGTGATATCAGCAAACAATTCCTCTGTCTTGAATGATTTCTTCTTTTGTTTCGTATTCTATGCAACGTGCATCACTTTGCTCATGTTTGCTTTGCTCCTGTGGGCGACACATGTTGCACCGGCTTTTACCCTTCTGGGTTCATTTTTGCATCAGAAGCGATACCCTCCTGGTACCGGCTATTAGAGCTATCAATCGAGAAAATTGGTTTCCCAGTATTAATCCAAATGTTAGGGTAATATTCCTTTAAATATTCCTCATTCGATCGCTCTACCGAATCCTTCTTCAGTGTTTCTAAAATATAAATATTACCCAGCGCACCACGCTTGATCCGATAAGGTTCTTATCGATTATGTAACCATGTTGGCTATCTTGCTTTTGGCTATTCAGGGTAATCCATCCCTAGCTCTCTCTGGAGTCTCATTGCCATTGACTATCATAAGTACGTCTTTGAGAGCATCCCTAGATCAGCCAAAGAAATTAAACAGATCGCGAGAGATGACGCCATTCGGCTAGAAACATTGAGAGCGATCCATGATGTTCCAGACTTGAAATCTGCATGTCAACGCATGTCTTGTGTAGAATCGATCATACTCTCCGCTCTTTAATTACGCTTCTTTTTTTGGCTAAAGAGCCGATTTGATACAACCGATCCCAGACTTCAAATCCAATCGAGTATGAAAACATGGCTTTTATTAAAAGAACCCTTCAATTTCCTTCCTTCAATTTCTCAACGCCGCACTCCTATCGGCATTAGTGAAGTAGCGCTTTGCCTCCTATTAATTGTGGTTGCCTTTTACATGTCCCGAGGCATCCGCCTCTTCGCTTCAGGTCCTCAAATACCAGCCAGTGGTTTCGGCCTCGAAGACATCTCCGCTCGCAACTGTTCCTTTGCTCTTCTCCGCCTGCCAAAACCCTGTAGCAGTTTTCCTTCTCCCCTTCGTAGATCTAATCATCCTTCATGGCTGGCGAAGACAACCAAGGCAAGCGCGCAGCGGAGGAAATCCTAGAGGAGAATATGCCAATGAACCAGCATTTCTGACGCATGAGGTGAGATTGACATTTCTTGCTTATGATGATGAACAGTTCTGACTCGCCGACCTACCTACAGGTTTGTTGTAAATGACAGTCTCCGTCCTCTTCCCAGGTCTGGTGGGCCTTTTGACGCCGCATTTTCTGTGCCGGCATCATCGTCGGATTCTTCCAACTCCTATAATGGCGACGACGCCTGGCGCTACCTTCATGAGTGGAGAATGGCTCAGAATCGCTATTCCAAGGTGACTTGGGAGAACGGTCAACTTGAGATTCGCCTCGGGGTCTCTCAGGCCACCCTTCACATGACTGAGGAGGAGGCCAGCGCCGTCCAAGCATGACTAGTCGAGTCTGATGCCATGGTAGCAGGTAAGACAAACTCCAGGAACGCTTCATTCCGATTTCTATTATCTTTATCTTGATAGTCTTTTGTTCCTGTGAGTGTTAGCCCTGACGGTGCAGTTGGAGTCTCTGTAAACTGGCGGCGAATGCGGCCGTGGATGCCGTCACTACATGGGGTTCCTCTATCGCTGCTCATCTCTAGGATGTCCCGGTCCGTGTTCGAGAGATCGCCCTTCACGGTGTCCGTCATGGTGCGGCGTTGGCGCTGACCGCGGCACAAGTCCAAACTAGGTACGAGTTCCACGCCATGGAGACTGGTTTCCCTATGGGCGATGGCCCCGAGGAGCACGAGGACCTGCTCGATGAATTCACCATGGCAGCGGAGGCCATAGTAGACATCACATCCACTTAGGATGTGGTGAACAAGGTCTTTGATTAGTTTGTACTTAGGGTAATCTGATGAACAAAGACTCCTGCTCTTTCATGAATGTGACTTAGTGCAATGCCCTTGTATATGAGTGCTTTTGTGCTTTTTGCTCTATAGGCGATACATATCGTATCGGCTTTTATTATCTTTGAAGATTTTCATTTTTTGAACTAGAGGCGATACCCTCCTGGTACCGGCTATTAGAGCTGAGAACAAATCGGCTATCAAATATTGATCAGGTGTCAGGATAACGTACCACAAAACTTTTTATATCAAAGGTCAAACGATTACTGAACCTAGGTCAATCATCCTATTAAGCGAAACATAACTTCTTAAGAAATCCATTAACTCTGAATCGCACTCACACTTTGACTCAGCATTCACATATGTCGGCCTAAATCCATCTCCAAGACTCAACGCTTATTTTTCCTTTAATCCAATGACCGACCTGAAGTCATGATTTTTCTACTAAAACAAGCTTTCAGAGCCGATCGCTTGCATCGGCTGTTGGCTTTCATTGCTGATCTTAATGAAGCCTCCTTCCCATGACTTACCAAAAAAACATTCGAAGTCTCCTAGTTCCCAAAAGACTAGATTGGCTGTTGCGATACTCACGGACTCATCAGCGTGAACCAGTTCGACATCATCCCCATACCATTGAATCAAACACTGATGCATGGTTGATGGTATGTAGCAATTTGCATGAATCCAATCATGACCGAGGAGCAAACTGTAAGCCCCTTTCCCATCGATGACGAAGAATGCAGTGAGCAGAGTCTTGCTTCAATTCTTAGCTCGACGTTTATTGCCCCTCGGGTCTTAGACATATTGCCTCCGAAATCCTTAAGCACCATGTCAGTCTCCATCAGATCTTCTGGTCCTTTGCCAAGTTTATGAAAAGTAGTGTAAGGCATAAGATTGACAGATGCACCTCCGTCCACCAACATCTTGTTCATCGACTTTCCATCAACAAGACCTTTCATATATAATGCCTTTAAGTGCCGATGTTTGACTGACTTATCAAATATTGCTTGCTGTACAACCATCAACTTGGCAACTATCTCCTCATACTCTGATTCATCGAAATCCAAATAAACTTCTTGATTTGCTGGAGCTCTGAATTCTGATGGCAACAGAAAAGCCATTTGGATATTAGCCGATGGTTGCATTCTATCGGCTATCTGTTTGGTATGCCACACTTGAGTCTTACCGGATGCCTAAGCCTGTTCCATCTCTTTATTCCTTAGGCGTTGCACCCTTCTCTTCTGACTTCTTGTTAAACCTCCTGGGCACGACTGGCTTTCCTACCACACATATCTTCTTTTAGTGCCTTCTTCTTCATGATCAGCCCAGTCCTGATCAATGACTCTTTTTCCAAGCCAATCATGAACACTTTTATTTTTTAAGCGCCGATCCATGTTATTATGATGATATGCATCTTGAGAATGGATAGACCGGCGGTTGGTTTGAGACCACCAATACTCCCGATATTGATTGTTGCATCCTAGACAGTCATGTCTGGTAGGCAACTTTAAACCTTCATTCCAGCAATGTCTGAAGAAAGGATAATTCCAATGTAATTCGGCTTGTTCCCTTTCATACCTTTCTTGCTTCAATTGATGCTGGTACGCTTGATCTTTTAACCAACTCTGATAATCCTTTTCCTTCTACCACTGCCATTTATTCAACAGAATCTGAGATGTGACCTATGGCTTTGTTGTCTCTGCTCTTAACGTCTTCCCCTGCTCGTATCGGCTCTTTTGCTCGGCACGACATCTCCTAATTTCTCTGTACTCGTTGGTCGATATTTGCATCTTGGAATCGACTGTTCTAGCTTCTTTTGATTTGGTTGATGTTAGGACCTTAGTTTTTCCTTTGAATAGCCCAGCATCAACCATGTTTTGATCTCCTAGGAAAGGATTATCATCAACTTTCATTTTCCATGGCATATTAAATTTGAGTCTCCCCTGCTGAATAGCTCTCTGTATATGCTGCCTGAAGATTCTGCATTCATTAGTGGAATGAGAAGTAGCATTATGGAACTTGTAGAACTTCTTATTCTTCAACTAATCAGGAGGCAACATGACATGACCATCGGACAACTTGATCTGTCCTTTCTCCAGCAAGAAATCAAAGAGTTTATCTGATTTAGTGACATCAAAGTCATAGCTCTCCTTGACTCCTCTTCCCCAATGATTTGGCACCATCACTGTCTTCTTGCCCCAATTCCATTCAGCTGCAACAACCTCTTCTTCTTCATCTTCATAGCCATCATCGACTGAGTATGAATCATAAGCTTTGGCTACTGAGGTACTCTTCTGGAACTAGGTATCTCTACACATACTTGGAAATTAGTTATTAAGCGCTGCTACTCGTTGAGCCAATTGTCCCAAGTTGTCAAATTCTTATCCTAGCAGCTTTTCTTTCCACATCGGCAACATTCCTTGAACAGCCAAAGCAGCTAGTTGATCATCGGCCAAGTTTAAGGAGAAGCATAAGTTCCTGGTCTCTCAAAACCTCTGAAGAAATTTAGTGCCCAATTCATTAGTCTTCTATCTTATGGTTGTCAGATCGGTAATCTTCTTTTCTCCAGTCCCAGTATAAAAATATGTATGAAACTTCTTCTCCAAGTCAGCCCAATTGGTAATGGAATTGACTAGCAATGATGAAAACCAAGTGAAGGCTAGCCCTGATAAGGACAAAGAGAAGAAACGAACTCGATGGGCATCTTCAACTGACGCTTCACCTAATTATGTAAGATACCGACTAACATGTTCTATCGTGCTTGTACTATCTTCGCCAGTGAACTTAGCGAATTCTAGGAGGATATAATTTGTTGGAAGAGTGGCCAAATCATACCATTCTAGATATGGGTGTTTGTATGAAAAAGTCAGCCCTTTTGGCTTCAAACTGAACTAATTCTTCATCATCTCAGTCACCCTCAATAATAACTCATCAGCTTGTGGATTTGGATTCCTCTGTACCTGCTGACCCATCTGTGAATTAAAATCCCGCGTGCCTTGATATCCTAGATTTGGCATCATATGGAGGGTATTATAATCTATGCCATAGTGATACCCTTGTGGAATCTCAATCTGCTGAGTCCTTTGCTGGCTTACTACTTGAAGTCTCTGATTATAGATATAAGGATCTATATCTCTACGGATCCTTTGAACTAACGGTGCTATTTTTTGAGCTGACAATGGTATGTGGCCTGATGTGCCAAAATTGATCACTTGGTTATGACTTTGCCCCGCCGGCTGTTGCACATGCTGTACTGGTGGACCAGGATGGTACTATGTTTGATTTGTAGTAGTTCTTTGAGTTTGTTCAGATGAACCCTGAACTATCTGGACATCACCACTACCAGCCGGTGCTGCTTCTTGATGGCTGGTACCGACTTGATTGATCCCCTGGGTTGACAGATCTAAAATGTTGTAATAAGCCGGTCTGCCTTGACCAACTGAAAATCCATGAATCACCTCTTTCAAGGCGTTATGGAATATGTCTATGAAAGCTTCGTTATGGCTCAACATGGCATCACGAACAGATTTGTCCACAACCTCTTTAAAGAAACGCCTGTCTTCAGCTTCATTCGTGTCCATCTGCCCGTATAACAGAACTCTTGGTAGTGGAAATTTTTGAACAATTATGTTGTCACGTGTTTTGGTATAGGACAACAAACATTTGTTCTAAAACTTTTCTATAGCTTTGCTGATGATACCCTTATCCCCATTAGGTAGATCTTCATAATATAGCATAAGGATGTTGTCGTTGTTGTGAACTGCCATGGCGATTGTGGGGTCCCACCGGGTGTGCCAGAAATGTGTGTCGACATAGAATTTTTGTCCCATGCCAAGGACACACGTAGCAAGCCAGAAGGGTCCGCTCGATGGAGCAGATCCACCTAGCTTTAGCGCAGGGGTGGTCGATCCTACATGATCCTTTCGAGATGTGCCAGTCAATTTGACCCTGCAATTGACAAGGAGAGAAAGTTCATCAGTAATTATGGGCGGAACTTGCTGGTATTGCTAGACAGTCCCAAATGTGCGGCTATGAGAGCCGATATGAAAGGAGATCGACTAAATAGTTGATTCTAGTATATTCATGAGAATAAATCAATTAGAGCTTATGGGGTTGTGTAAGAAGAATCGGTTATCATTCAGGATAAATATCATTAATCGAATAGATATTAATCAATGGCAATAAGATGTCAACAATGATCGGTTTATGCTGAGCCAATGATTATAATTAAGCAAATCCCTTTTTATATAAAGAAACAATTCAACTCCACTTAACCGTTTAATAAAGATAAATCTAATGAACATGTTAGATCTCATCTATCATCATGACCAGAGGGGCATGAGGCACAATCATGCAGGCCGTAGAAATAACAAAAGACTCGACGACCCTAACTCATTACTAATATCAGTGGGGCATGAGGCAGAATCATGCAAGCCGTAATATAATAATAAGATCATGGGGCTAACATATCTTTCAACCTATCTTTATTTCAACGGTCTTGTGATGCAAACCGTTCGTGAATGCGCTCGATATCTTCTAAAACAGCAGATTCAGGCATAACGCGCAGTTAAAGTCATGCCTTACCAGGAATAGATCTACTAAATGTCGATCCCCACTCCATGGTGCTAATAGTGGGGTATGAGGCAGAACCACATAGGCCATGATAACGGGCCGTGGAACGGTTCTCTCTAGCCAATAGATCTACTCAAGACGCAACATGCCTTAACCGCACGTTATGCACGATCAAGATTGATGTAAAACAGCTGATAAGACATAACTCATCGTTTAAGGTGTAGATTGGATCAGTTTTAGGTTAGCAAATGATGGGTCAAATAAGATATAAGGCTGATCTAAATCAATCTCAATCGGGCAGAGTGATATTGTTGTGATTAGATAAATAATGAAAGCAATAAACAATATCGGTAACTTAATGAATCTACCAAAGACTGCCATTCTAAGGTAGAGCCGATTACTTGACCTTGATCTAATTCAAGCAGTGGGGTGTGAGGCAGAATCACATAGGCCATACTTGAATTAAACAAGAGTCGATAACTAGCTTATACCAGAGCCGCAGTGGGGGTCGACCGGATCGATGCAGCCATACGAACAGAGGTATAAACCATGATGGTACTTACAGACAAGTAGTGGAGGTCGATCGGATCGATGCAGCAGTACTCGGTGAAGAACTCATCGAGATCTACTCCTACTGCTACTCCTAAGGGGTGGTCGGAGCCGAAAAAAGTAATTGACTTGTATTTGGATTGATTGATTCCTTTTTTTATAATAGCCGAGGTTTGGTATTTATACCCGGGCCCTGTGCATGACTCATATCTAAGCACGACTTATTACAATTTTTGACCCTAGAGAAAACATTTCTAATTTAAGATAACTTAGACTCTAATCTTTCTCTTTTTGTAGAGTCCGGCATGCTTCGTCCTGGCACCGAACGTAGCCTCTATTGTTATCTGCTGGCGCTATCTGTGGAAAGTCAATTCTATTTTCTACATCTGAATCAGCTGGTCCTAGTCTATATGTAATTGATTCCTTGGTGACATGATCTTGGGAGCTTTCGGGTCCCTATAACATCTTCTTCCAAATTTTTGTGTAAACAGTGAGGCAAGCCACTTCTTGCTTGAGTTGCTCATTCTCCATTGTAACCTCTTGTGTGTATGTATCTACAATAACTTTCTCAACACAAACTTAGTTGCACATGGGTGAGTCTAAACATAAATCATTGCAAGAAGTAGAGGCATCCTTTTTAGACATGTTAAAGATAGAACTTTTATTCTTAGGTGCCTTGATGAGGGTTGTACCGATGGCTTCAAGATTAGCAACTTTATTAGTTAGCTCATCACAATGTTTGCACATAGTTTCCATTTTAGCAAGCAAACTTTTATAAGCATCTTGTGAGCTAGCTAACTTTTCTTTTAATTTTTTATTTTTATTTACAAGTTGCTCATCATTGATTGTGCATGCATTTGTTGTTGTACTAGCCTCAAGTTGCTCAATTTTAGTAGATAGTTCAATATTGAGATTAGCAAATGTCTCATATTGTTCAAGCAAAGTTTTATATGCTTTTTGTGAACTATCTAGCTTTTCTTTTAATTTTTCGAGCTTCTTTGTTTGACTAGTGCAAACTTTAGCATAGTTAAGATTTTGTTGCACATTTTCATCATAAGAAGGCATTTCATTATTACTATCACTCTCACTAGAGGATGAGCTTTTGTTACCTCGTGCCATAAGGCACACACGTGACGTGCTTGATGATGAGTGCTTGCGCCCTCGCCTCTTGTGATGGTCTTCTTCTTCACTTGAAGAATCATCCTATGACCTTATTGATGTGATGGCTTTGTTCTTGCACGCCTTCTTCTTTGTCTTAGGTGTGGGCTTGTTTGGACAAACTTCCACAAAGTGCCCCAACTCACCGTATCCATAGCATCCTTTCTTTCTTTGCACATTTCTTTGATTTTTGAAGATGAAATCTTGAATTTGGATGGGCACACCCCTGACATTGAGCCTTTGGATCATCTTCTACACCTTGTTGATAAGTTTGATTGATTCTTCATCAAGGTTGGAGGTGGAGGAGGAAGATTGATCATCATCACTTGAATCATCATCATCATCCTCTTCTTCTTCATCTTCACTTGAGGAGCTTGAGCTTGAGCTTGTCTCAACTTGCTAGACCTTCATCTTCTTTTCTCACTACATGCGACAGCTTTGCCTTTGCTTGATAAAGAGGCTTCTTCTTGACCTATCTTGCATGACATTTCAAATGTCATTATCTTGCCAATGACTATGGTTGGGGTCATGGTGCTCAAGTCCTCCATGTTGTGAAGGATGGTGATGATGCTTGCATATTTCTTTTATGGAAGTATGGAGATAATCTTCCTCACGATGCCCGCATCATCTAGCTTTGTTAATCCTATTGAATGGAGCTCATTAATAATTAGATTCAAATGAGAATACATATCACGAACAAGCTCATCATCATTCATTTTAAAGGAGTCATAATTTTGTTTAGCTAGATAATATTTTTGCTCACGGACATTAGTTGTGCCGTCATGGAGCTCTTGGAGTTTTAACCAAATTTCATGTGTCGTATTTAGAGTGAAGATTTGGTTAAACAGATCCATGCTAAACGATTCAATCAAGCAATTTTTAGCTCTAGCATTGAAATGAATTTCTTTTTCTTTACTCTTTGAGGGTTTATCGGGATTCTTAGTGGGTTCCATCCCGTCATGAGTGACTCTCCAAACACCCAAATCTACTGCCTCAAGGTGACAAGCCATTCTAGCTTTATAGTAGGGAAAGTTAGTGCCATCAAAGTATGGAGGCCTAGAGGTATCCATCCCAACCACTCTAAATAGCGTTGGCTCAATGGCGGTGAAGCCAAAGGTCCAAATTGAGCCAACTGGCTCTGATACCACTTGTAGCGGACCGTGACGCCTAAGAGGGGGGTCAATTAGGCAACTTAAAAGTCTAACACTAAACTATGGCTTCTTTTCTAGCCTTAGCAAAACCTATGCAAAAGATAAACTATCTAAATATGCAACTACGGTTTTGCTAGTGTGTTGCTATCTCTACCACCAAAAAGGAGTTATGCAAACAATGTAAATGTGGAAGCTAAAGAGTAAGATAGAGATATGTAAACTCCCGTCGACGACTCTGGTATTTTTACTGAGGTATCGAGAAGCGCGCAAGCTTCCCCCTAGTCCTCGTTGAAGCCTCTCGCAAGGGCCAACCTCCTAGTAGGGTAACTCCATGGATAGCCCTGGGCCTTCCCCATGCGCAATTGGATCTCCAGTGTGCCTTCTGGCAAGCCTCTCCCGGACCACTCCCCACCGTATTCACTATTAAGCTTCCGACCAAAACGTCGTGGGCCTTGTTCCCTCCGATACACGGTGGCGGCCACACCACAAACGCGGTTGGTGTGATCTCGCAAGATTACAAGCCCCTCTGATATACAACAATAGTGCGCACAAGCACCAAGTGGTAAAAGGTATGCAAACCTAACTAAACACTTGGCCTAAACCTAGAGCAAGCGCATAAGCAGTGGTCTAATCAACCTAAGCACTTTGCGAAGCACCTACGCTAATCACCTAATGAATCACTAAGCACTGTGCAAGTGGAGATCACTAAAATGGTGTATCAACACCCTTGGTATGTTTCCTCAGCTCTACACATGTCAAATGGCCAGTTGGAGGTCTATTTATAAGCCCCACGGAGAAAGTAGTCGTTGGGGACAAAATCCCGCTTTTCTGCTACTGACCGGATGCTGCTTTCGTCCTGACTGAACGCGTCCGGTCGTCCTAACCGTTAGAGCCGTGATCAACTGATCAGACATTGCTGGTGTTCGGTCACATGCCATCGGACACGTCTGGTCACAATTTTGCCGTTCTAGACCTTTCTGTACTCGATCGTATGCTGCAGTCCTGTGTCTAGTCGATTTGCCGCCAGCGTCCAGTCAATACTGAACGTGTTGCCGGGATAATGAATAGTGCCATCGGTGCATCCGGTCACTTTACTGTTCAGCGTCCGGTCGCTGCTGCTGATGCCGAGCCTCTTGATCGGAGCGTTCGGTCACTGCAACAGCTTCGTCCGGTGCTACGTTTGGTCACCACTGTGAGCTCGTTTCTTTGCGATCTTGCGTCTGGCTTGGTTCCTATCTTTGTGCTTGGACTTTGCTTGATATCTTAGGTCTTCTCTTGTGCTTCTATGGTCTTGCTTAAGGTGTTGATCGTGGGATCATCACGTCGCCTTCATCCAAGTCACGTCTTGCACCCCCTGTCTCCATTCGTCTCCCTCCCTCTCTTCCTTCCTCGCTGACATGTGGTCCTAAGGCCATAACACCGATGCCGCCATCACTGCTAATGTAGGCAGGGTGGCCCATCTATTAACCACACACCAAGCGCAGCTGCGCGGGGTACACTTTAGAAAATGCTGGGTACACCCGGCTAGAGTACACAGAGAGTTAGAAAATGCACCTTCCTAGCTTAGAAAAATTCCCATAAAATTTATAAATAAACTAGATGCATTAGAGAATTTAATCATGTAGTTTGCACATATTTTCACGCACTAGAAAATACATATAAATTTTCACCTAGTTAAATAACTATAGGATAAACTTCTAAAATATATTACTTTTAAACCCTAACTCCTTTTTGCATGCAACCACCTCTAAAATTCATCTAAAATCTAACCCTATCATTTGCACCTAGTGCCACCATATAGTTCTATGTTTGCTTTTGCCCTTTTCTTTTGCAGTTAGCGGTAGTCTTATTTTGATCGATACGTCGATAGAGGACAGTAATCGTTAGGAGGACAAGGACCCGAATTTCATAGACGTGCTAGAAGGTGACAACGACAAAGGCAAGTCCTAGGTTCCCTCTCTACCATCTTGCTTTAAACCATTGTGACGCTAAAACATGACTATAAGATTATTACCCTAGAATATGAGCTCGGTTAATGTGATATGCTTAAGATAAATGGTTATCTTGTTATGAGCTCCACATAATGACTAGATTTAGGGATAATAATGGAACTTGTTTACACCAAAATTTGGGAAAGAAGAACACAAGAACTCAAGGCTTATAAAATTGTATCATCAAGGGATCAATCGGGTGTGAATCAAGGTCAGCTAGTTTTGATGCAGTGTCGGAATTGGCTATTTTATAGATGACGTCAGCAAACAATATCAACAGACTACGTACGGATGGCATCGAGGGGGGAAAACATGTTGGACACTACAAAAAGGGAAAGATTAGAGTCCAAGTTATCTTAAGTTAGTAATATTTTCTCTTATACCAAAGATTATAATGAGTTGTACTTGAGTAGGATTCATGTTTAGGTTCTGGGTATAAATATTGGACCCCGGCTATTGTAAAAAGGATCCCAAAATCAATCAATACCAATTACTTTTTTCAGCTTCACGCTAACCCTTAGGAGTATGAGTACTGTAGATCTCAGCGAGTTCTTCAACAAGCAGGACTGCATCGATCCAGTCGACCTTCGGCTTGTCTGTAAGTATCGTCATGGCTTATACTTCTGTTTGTAAGGCTGCATCGGTTTGGCCGACCTCTTACGAGCTCTAGTATAAGTTAGTTATCGATCCTGATTTATCTAGTTCAAGTATGGCTGCATCGGTTAAGTTCGACCTCCACTACTAGAATTAGATTAAGGTCAAGTTATCGGCTCTACCTAAGGGTGGCATCTTTCGGGTAGATTCATTAAGTTACCGATCTTGCTGATGTTCTTGTTGTCATTAGTTTTTAGCAATATCAACTTGCCCGATCAAGATCGATCTAGCTCGGCCTCACATCCTTTTAGTCCATCATTTATTTTGTGATATTGCGATGGTTCTTACTTTAAACGACGGATTGTGTTTTATCGATCGTTGTACTTCGATCTTGATCGTGCATAGTACATGCCTAAGGCATGTCTAATCTTGAGAGGGTTTACTAGCTAGTTGAATCAGATCTATAGCTCGCTATTATGGTTGTAACGATTCGATCAATCCCCACTGTTAGCACTTTAGATCGGAGTATGCTAGTTGGTAGATTTGCTTTCAACCAGGCGTGACCTTGGCTGTTTGCTATGCCTGCATCGACTAAATAGCCGATTGCCCGTACTTTAATGCTTATAGTGTATCTTCATGATTCTGTTAAACATGAATAGATCTATTTACTTTAAAGGTTTTATCTGTTATCTTTATTATGGCTGCCATCGATCCGATCGAACCCCACTGTTAAGAATAACAGGTTAGATTTGATAAGTTTATAGATCTGTACATATTAAACAGTCGATTGTTCACATGCTATAATCCCTTTTCAACCTAAATCGGCTATTTTAGCCGATTCGCCTGTGCTTTCACAGATATGGCACGCTTTCATGAACCTGTTGAAGTATGGTCGGTTCTATGGATTTTCTGGTTCTACACTATCATCATCATCATAGCTGCATCGATCCGATCAAACCTCACTGTTGATGGTAATAGATTAGATCTAGACGGTTCGTAGGTCTATCGATATCAAACAGTCGATTGTTTGCGTGGCATATCCCTTTTCACTAGATTCATTGGCTCTACACCACATATTGATCAAATCTAATTTAGCCAGTGATGTATCTTTGACGCATACATGTTAATAGCTTAAGGGAAAGGCTCATTAAAACTGGGTGCATTGTATTCAATCAATCATGACTCGCGAGTGTTACAGTCCTTAATAGTCGATTTCTTCTCGTATCGGCTATTTAGTCGATTTTCCCGTCTGACTGCTCCCGAAGCGGCATACTTGGAACTATCAGGGCAAAACCAGCATGTTCCACCCTAAATTATAGATAAACTCTCTTTCCTTGTCAATTGTAGGTCAAATTGTCTGGCATGTCCTTGGGAATTTTACAGGATCGACTGGTCCTTTGTTGAAGCTAGGTAGATCTCTAGATCGTTCCGGCTTGCTACGTGTCCACCCGGCGTGGCTACCATGTTTTCGAGCCAACACATGTTCTGGCACACCCAGTGGGACCCCATAATCGTTGTGGCAACTCACAACAACATGGATATTCTTATGGTGCCTTATGAAGATCTACCTGATGAGGATAAAGATGTCATCAGTAAAGCTATAGAAGAATTCTAGAACAAGTGTTTGTTGTCCTACACCAAGATACATGACAATAAAGTTGTTCAGAAATATCCACTACCAAGAGTTTTGATGCTTGAGCAGTTAGATACAGACAAAACTGATGATAGGCGTTTCTTCGTAGATGTTGTAAACAAATCTGTTCATGATGCCATGTTGAACCATAATACAGCTTTCTTGAACACATTCCACAATATCATGAAAGAGGTATTTCATGGATGTCCAATTGATTAGGTTGGATCGGCTTATTACAACATTCCACATTCATCGACTCAGGGGACTAATCAAGCCAGTACTAGCTATCAAGAAGCAGCACTAACTGGTAATGATGATGTCCAGGCAGTTCAGAGCTCATCTGAGCAAGTTTAAGGTACCACTACTAATCAAATACAAAATAATTCTGGATCATCAGTGTAGTATGTGCAACAGCTGACGAGGCAAGTTCAGAATCAAATGGTTAATTTTGGCACGTCAGGGCAAATACCGCCGTCGGCTCAAAAAATAGTGCCATCAGTTTAAAGGATTCATAGAGATACAGATCCTAACGTTTACAACTAGAGACTTCAAGCAACAAATCAGCAAAGGACCCAACAGATAGAGATTCCACAAGGATATCATTATGGAACATATTACAATACCCTTCATATGATTCCAAATCTGGGTTATCAAGGTACCTGAAATTTTAATCCATAGATGGGTTAGCAGTTACAGAGAAATCTAGATTCAAATGATGATGAGTTATTGCTCAGAGTAACCAAAATGATGAAGAATCAGTTTGGTTTGAAACCAAAAGGGTAGACCTTTTCGTACAAATGTTCATATCCAGAGTGGTATGATTTGGTCCCTCTTCCTACAAAGTATAGGCTCTAGGAATTTGCTAAGTTCACTGGTTAAGATAGCACAAGCACAATAGAACATGTCAGTCGGTATCTTACACAGTTGGGCGAAGCATCCATTGAAGAAGCACATTGAGTTCATTTCTTCTCACTGTCCCTATTAGGACTAGCTTTCACCTGATTTTCATTGTTACCAGTTAATTTCATTGCCAATTGGACTGACCTAGAGAAGAAGTTTCATACATATTTCTACACTAGGATAGGAGAAAAGAAAATCATAGATTTGACGACCATAAGGCTGAGAACTAACAAATCAGATGTCGAGTTTTCTTCAGAGGTTCTAAGAGACCAGAAATTTGTGTTTCTCTTTGAATCTAACTGATGATCAACTAGCTGCTTTTGCTATTCAAGGAATGTGGCCAACATGGAGGGAGAAGCTGCTTGGACAAGAGTTTGACAATTTAGGTTAGTTGGCTCAATGGGTGGTAGCACTCAATAGCCAATTCTAGAATATGCGTAGAGATACCCAATTCTAGAAGAATGTCGTAATTGCTGAAGCTTATAATCCATATTCAGTTAATGATGGTTATGAGGACGATGAAGAACAAGAGGTTGTTGTGGTCTAATAGAATTGGGGTAAGAAGATAGTGATGGTGCCAAATCCTTGGGGAAAAGGGGTTGAAGAGAGTTATGATTTTGACGTCACAAAATCAGACAAGCTCTTCGATTTCTTGCTTGAAAGATGACAGACCAAGTTGCCCGCCAATCATGTTATGTTACCTCCTGATCAGTTGAAGAATAAGAAGTTCTATAAATTTCATAACGCTACTTCTCATTCTAGTAATGAGTGCAGAATTTTTTGACAACATATACAGAGGACTATTCAGCAAGGAAGGCTTAAATTTGATACACCTCAGAAGATGAAAGTTGATGATAATCCTTTCCTAAGAGATCAGAACATGGTTGATGCTAAGTTGCTCAAAGGGAAGACTAAAGTCCTAACATTAACTAGGCCCAAAGAAACTGGAACAGTCGATCCAGAGATGCAAATATCGGCTGATGAATATAGAGAAATTAAGAGGCGTCGTGACCGATAGAAGAGCCGATATGAGCAGGGAGAGACGTCAAGGAACAGGGTGATAAGGCTGCATGTCACATCTTAAATTTTGTTGAATAAATGACAGTGGCAGAAGGGAAAGGATTATTAGCATTGGTTAGAAGAGAAAGAATACCAGCGTCAATAAGAAACAAAGAGGTATGAAAGAAAGCAAGCTAAATCACATTAGAATTGTTCTTTCTTTAGACATTGTTGGAATAAAGGTTTGAAATTGCCTACTAGAAATATTTGCCTAGAGTGCAGTGAGCAATATTGGGAGTTTAGGCAATCTCAAGCCAACCTTCGGTCTATCCATGCTTGAGATGAGTATCATCATAATAGTATGGATCAGTGCTTAAAAAATAAAAGTGTTCATGATTAGCTTGGGAAGCGAGTTGTTGATCAAAATTGGGCTGATTATGAAGAAGAAGGTAATGAGGAAGAGTATGTTTGGTAGGAAGGGCAATGGTGTCTAGGAGGTTTGACAAGAAGCCAGAAAAGAAGGGTACAACGCCTAAGGAACAGAGAGGTAGAACAGGCTTAGGCATCTGATAGACCTCAAGTATGGCATGCTAAACAAATAGCCGATAGGGGTCAACCATCGGCTAATATTCAAATTGCTTTTCTGTTGCCGTCAGAATTTAGAGCTCCAACAGACCACGAAGTCTATTTAGATTTTGATGAATCAGAATATGAGGAGATAGTTGCCAAGTTGACTGTTGTACATCAAGCTATATTCGATAAACCAGTCAAGCATCGACACTTAAAAAGCTTTATATGTAAAAAGGTTTTGTTGATGGGAAGCCGATGAGCAAAATGTTGGTGGATGGAGGTGCTTCTATTAATCTTATGTCTTATACTACTTTTTGCAAGCTTGGCAAGGGACCAGGAGATTTGATTGAGACTGACATGATGCTTAAGGATTTTAGGGGTAATGCATCCAAGACCAGGGGGCAATAAACGTCGAATTAACAACCGAAAGTAAGACTTTGTTCAACATATTCTTTGTCATTGATGGAAAAGGTTCATACAGTTTACTCCTTGGTTGTGATTGGATTCATGCAAATTATTATGTACAATCGACTATGCATTAATGCCTGATTTAGTGGCATGGAGATGATGTTGAGCTGGTTCATGCTGATAATTCTGTGAGTATAGCAACAACTGATCCAATGTATTGGGAACTGGAAGACTTTGAATGCTTTTCTGGCAAGCTATGGGAAGGAGACTTCATTAAAATCAATGATGAAGGCCAATAGCTGATCCAAGCAGTCGGCTTTGAGAGTTTATTTTAATGGATAATCCAATATATGGTATAGATGATAAATTAGGACATGGCTTTACGTTGACCGATGAATTAGAGGAGATAGATATTGGTCCTAGAGATAGGCCTAGGCCGATGTATGTAAGTGCTAAGTTGAATCCTAAGTATAAGCAAGAGTTGATAGATTTATTAAAGGAATTTAAAGATTATTTTGCTTTGGAATATTATAAGATGCCTGGTCTAGATCGATCAATTGTTAAACATCGATTGCAAATCAAACCTATATATCGGCCGTTTAAATAAGCTCCAAGGAGATTTAACCCAAATGTTCTTGATGATATCAAAAAGGAGACTGAGAGATTACTAGAAGCAAAATTTATCTGATCGTGCCGATATGCAGAGTGGATATCGAGTGTTGTTCCTATGTATAAGAAAAATAGGAAGTTAAGAGTTTGCATCGATTTCAGAGATCTGAGCAGGGCTACACCCATGGATGGTTATCCGATGCCGATAGCCGATATATTGGTAGATGCAGCAGTCGGGCACAAAGTTATTAGTTTCATGGACGACAATGCAGGATATAATCAAATTTTTATGGCTGAGGAAGACATAGAAAAAAACAACTTTTAGGGGTCCTGGCGCAATCGGTTTATTTGAATGGGTTGTGATGACCTTCGGTTTGAAGAATGCCGGTGCAACTTATCAGAGAGCGATGAATTATATTTTTCACAAGTTGATCGGTAGGATTATTGAAATTTACATTGATGATGTAATGGTAAAATCTAAAGGGTACAAGGAACATCTAACTGATTTGTGGAAGACTTTGGAGTGCACAAGGAAACATGGTTTAAAGATGAATCCCAACAAGTGTGCCTTTGGAGTATCGGCTGGACAATTTTTGGGTTTTATGGTCCACGAGAGAGGAATCGAAATTGGTTAGAAAAGTATGAAAGCAATTGATGAGGCAGTGCCCCTGTCGATAAAAGATGCTCGGCAGTCCTCTGAGGGGTATCCCATGAAGGTAGATTGATCGGTGGAGGTGCGCGTGATCAGGAACCAAATGGTGACACAAGGCATAGAGATAGCGATTTAGACAGGTTTGGACCGTCTGATCGACGTTATACCCTACGTCCTGTGTCTTTGGTGTATTGTATTGAATATGGGATGTATGTAGATGTCGACTAGGAGACCCCTGCCTCTCCTTATATACTCTGGAGGGGCAGGGTTACAAGAAAACTATCCTATTTGGTAGTATACAATATCTTGCGGTGCATGTCGACCAATGCCGTGCACGCCTTGATCTTGTGGGCTGGGCCACCTCTGATGGTGTGGCCCATGTTTTGTCTTATGGGTACCGAGGGTCATATCCCCCACAACCCCTCGACTACTAAAATAGAGTTACAATCTTTGCTTGGTAAGATTAATTTATCAGGAGGTTTGTTTCAAATTTGTCAGAAAAGGTTCTATCGTTTTCTCCTTTGTTGAAGTTGAAAAATGATCGAGAATTTAAATGGGGTGATGTACAACAAAAGGCGTTTGAGGAGATAAAGGAATATATGAAATGTCCACCCATGCTGATCCCTCCTCAGCAAGGTAAGCCTTTTAAGTTATACGTGTCGGTCGATAACCAGACAATTGGATCAGCCTTCATGCAAGAGTTTGAAGAAAAAGAATGAGTTGTTTTCTATCTAAGTAGAAGGCTTTTGGATCTAGAAACAAGATATTCTCCTATTAAAAAGTTATGCTTGTGCTTATATTTCTCTTGCACCAAGTTGCGACATTACTTGTTATCGGCTGAGTGTATAGTTGTCTCTAAGGCTGATGTGATCAAACACATGCTATCAATGCTGATATTAAATGGGAGAATAGGGAAGTGGATTCTTGCATTGTCGGAATTTGACTTGAAGTACGAATCGGCTAAAGCAGTCAAGGGGTAAGTAATAGCCGATTTTGTCACCCAGCATCATAAGCTGAGTATTGGCTATGTAGAGCCGATACCTTGGACGTTATTCTTTGATGGATCATCATGCAAGCAAGGTGGTGGCATTGGTATTGTTATTATTTCACCTCGGGGATAGGTTTTGAGTTTACTTTTCCAACTAAACCAATGACTATCAACAATCAAGCAGAATATGAAGCTATTCTTAAGGGGCTTTAACTTCTTCATGAAGTAAAGGCCAAGGCAATTGAAGTATTTAGAGATTCACAGTTAATTATTAATTAGTTGATCGACCTATATGAACGTAAAGATTATATTATAAGGGGATACTATGATGAATGCCAGAGGTTACCTAAGGAGTTTCCTCATATTTTTCTTCAGCATATTCCAAGAGAACAGAATCAAGAGGCTAATCGGTTAGCTCCAAGTGCGTCAGGTTATCAAGTGTTTCAAGAGATCCTAAGTAGTGAAACCCTGACTAATGATTGGAGAGTTGAAATAACCAATTACCTTAAGAATCCATCACAGAAGGTTACCAGAAAACTAAGGTATAAATCAACCAAGTATGTCTTGCAAGATGATCAGCTATATTACAAGATAGTTGATGGGGTGTTGCTTAAATGCTTAAATCAAGAAGAAGCTAAAGTGTTGATGGGTGAGGTACATGAAGGGATATGTGGAGCTCATCAATAGGCTTATAAGATGAAATAGATTATTCGTAGGACCGGATATTTTTTACCAATAATACTAGAAGATTATTTTGAATATTATAAGGGGTGTCAGGATTGTCAACATTTTGGTAATATTCAGAAATCGCCCGCATCGGCTATGAATTCGATAATCAAACCATGGCCATTTTGAGGTTGGGGAATTGATTTGATTGGTCAGATTTTTTCGCCTTTAAGTAAAGGATATAAGTTTATATTGGTAGCAATAGATTACTTCACTAAGTGGGTTAAGGCAATTCCTTTGAAGATGGTAACCTCAAAGAACATGGTTGATTTTGTCAAGGAGCATATTGTGTATCGTTTTGGGATTCCTCAAACTATCACTACTGATCAGGGAACAATGTTCATTCATTGATCAGTTTGTACTAGTTACAAGCTAATCGAACATCCTGTTTACAACGTCCTAAGCTAAAGCGATGTCCACAATGGCCGTTGCTGCATCTTCAAAGTCCTCGATCAGGTCCTCATGCGTGCTGGGGTCGTTGGCCATTGGAAAGCCCAGCTCCATGGTGCGGAGATCATGCCCGATCTGGACCTACACCGTTGCTAGAGCCATCACCGCGCCACGGTGAATGCCATGGAGGGTGATCTCCTGAACACGCGTTGAGACGTCCTACAGGCGGTTGTTGAGGAGAGGGCCTCGGGTGTTGACGACCACCGTAGCAGCGTTCGCCGCCAGTTGGAGGTTCTCTAACTGCACCATCAAGGCTGGAAATCATGGAAATAAAGGAGCTATCAAGACAAAGACAATGGAAATTGAAATGAAGGTTTTCTGGGAGTTCCTCTTACCTGCCACCATGGCGTCAGACTCAGCCAACCGCGCTCGAGCAGCGTTGGCTTCTTCCTTGGCGGCGAGGAGGGTGGCTTGAGAAGCCTCGAGGCGGCTCTCAAGCTGCCCGTTCTCTCGAGTTGCCTCGGAGTAGCGGTCTTTGGCCGCCCTCCACTCCTGGAGGAAACGCCGGGCGTCATCGCCGTTGTAGGAGTCGGAGGAGTCCGACAACGAGTCTGGCACGGCAGCAGCAGATGCGGTGGTAGAAGGCCCGCCGTTCCTGAGAGGAAGCGGCCGAAGGCTGTCATTGAGGATGAGCCTACATATGCATTAGCAGATGATTCTTGCTATGGACGGGAGCGTTCAGTCTTACCTCATGCGGTGGAGCCGCTGGCTGATTAGGACCTCTTCCTCTGGGAGATCTTCCGTTGCGCGCTTGCCGCGGTGATCTTCTCCTGCCATGGATGCTGGGCCAGATCATGGAAGAAGAAGGGAAACTGCTACGGGGTTTGTGAAGGCGGAGAAGTACAGAGAACAGAGGTGATTGCAGGTGTAGATGTGCTTGAAGCCAGAGCCCTTAGCCGGTGTTTATAGGCAAGGAGACGGGATGGTCGATATCTCGGAATATGCAAAGGCAAGCCCAATTAATGGAAGAAGGAGCGTAGTTCTGCCAGTACCGAGGGAAAATGCGACGATTCATGACCGGGGAGGAATTTAAAAAGTTTTACCATGAGAGCCGTTTCAGATTTAATCGGGTCAGATCGAATCATAAGTCGAAATCGGCTAATCTGAAACGGCTATTCTACTGAGCCTCGAGGAGACACACAATAGGCTAGATAACTGCTTACAAATTGGTACATGGAACATGAGTACTGGACAAAAGAGGAGTCACTTAAGACGAAGAAATTGTTTGCTAGCTTCTCCTATTACAAACTAAGTGCCAGAGCGAACTAGGAAAAAATGGAACCAATTGTTTTTTTTGTTTCACCAACTAGAACTCCTCGTGACAGTGTACTAAGGAGCTGAAGCTGTTTGAAGCCCACTTACAAGGCCTCATAGGGCACTTTAGTTGTCATAAATTAAACTTATCTAATTTTGATCAAATGTTTAGATCAAATTAGCTTTATTAGATTCTCCACAAAATATTTCTTACCCGTGCATTTATTTAGGGCTTGTTCGGCTGCCCACGTTCGGCTAGTCAGCCAGTTTTTTTTCAGCCAAAGCCGTGTTTTTCTCTCATAGAAAACAGCTGCTACAGTGTTTTCCAGCTGCTACAGTCCGAACTTAATGCCAGCGGAACAGCTTCTTAAACTATAGAGGTCTGTTTGAGTATTAATATATATTTTTTCTAAAAGCTTGATTGAACTCAAAAAACTTAACTTAGGATAGAGCTCATGCCTCACTTTGCGCTAATAAACCTCACTACCTTCAAAATTTCAAACCAGAATGAGTGCTTAGTTGTTACACCACGATAATACACCATCGATCTTGTAGGTCTGTTTGGTTCAACTGTAGACAAAGTTGCCTAGATGGTCGTGCTCTTCCATGCGTTTGATTTTGGAGGCCTAGTGTGTAGAGATCAAAACGGTACGGATATTTTTCGACCGCATTTGAAACCGAATTCGTTTAGAGGGGGTGAGATCTGTCTGTATCCGAGTCCGGATATCTAATATCCGATACCGTATCCGTATCCGAATACTCAAATCGCATATTTATGATGTCGATATCCAATCGTATCATATCCCACATAGATGACACTATCCGTATTCGAATCCGAATCCGGATAAAAATATGAAAACAAATATAATATCGGTGATATTCGTCCGTATCCAACCCGTTTTCATCCATAGTAGTGTGACGATGCGCAGACTAGCACGTTTTCTTTCTCTATTAGTTATCTTGCTAAGTAGGCATTTTGGTGATGTGACAAGTAATTTATTGAGAAGAGAGAGAGTAAAAGTTGAAGAAACAATTTCTATTCGAGAAACTTTGTCGATGGTAGAAGAAACCACAGAGGCTGTACGTATTGGGACTGGCTGCTTGTTTCTTCCTGTAGTTGAATGGGGAGAGTGGATTGGATGAGACTGAGAGTAAGGAAGGGCCCCATAAAAAAATTCCGTATTGTGAGATGTGGTTTTTATAGGTAGAGGATTATATTAAATACATATACATGACTATTGGTAATAGAATGAAAAATAAAGATAAACAAAATAGAGAAGCGCCGTACAGCACTCAATGGCCATGAATAAACAAAAATCATATTTTCCCCATTAATTATACTTCCCCGTCACAAAATAAATAACTTTATGAAAATTTTCGGATGGATTAAGGATGCCGGTAAAAAGATAGATTAAGGATTTAGCCATTATCATTTGCATGCACCCGTGATTAGCTTCAGTATTAGAAGACGATGTCCCGTGTTTTTCTAGAATATTATTTCTAGAAAATTTTAAACCCCAGGAAGTTATTTATTTTCGTAATAAAAAGTTAATGTTATAACCTCACGGACGCAGCAAAAGAAAAGTTGCCGGCGCTAATGCAGGACCCACCTGCCAGTGGCTGAGTATGAGTTCCACGGGAATCTAATAACCAAAGTTCTTTTCCCACGCAAAATGGGGAAGACAAAGGCTCCGTTCACTGATCTAAAATTTGGCTGAAACTGGTTAAAAAATACTGTTCTGGCTGAATTGTTGTGAGAAAAAAATATTATTCCAACTAAAAAAGACCAACAAACTATTTTTAAGACAACGGACCAAAAGGAAAACAAAAATGGAGAGGGAATATTATAGAGGCCAAGCGCAGGCGAGCACGAGGAGATAAATGGCCCAGAGGAAAAGGCGAGCGCAAATCCAAACCAACCAATCCCAATATCCGCAGGCCTCCCTCTCCACTGGACCACACCCTCGCCTCTCCCACAACCCAGAATCGCAAAGCCCCTCTGCCAATCTCTGCAACATCATCGATTCCCCAGGCGAAAAAACTACTCTGGACTCTCTTTTTTCAATCAGATCAGAGGAGTAGGGTAGATTGGATTGGTCAGATTATTGAATCTCCACTGCAGTCTCTCTGAAGAGAAGAGGCCAATCCAGCCCAGCCTTTCCACAGTTCCTGGAGAAATCATCACTCAGTGCGTGAAGCAGCTTTGATTCGCCTGCGCAACTCATAGAAGAGAGCCAGGAGCTTGTTCTTGCCTGCTTGACCGATTCTTGAGTTGCTGCGGATCTCGCCAGCGGGCCAAGAGCTTGTTCTTGTGTCGGGGAATTCTTGGTCAGCCGTGCCGGATAAGGGTGAGGGTGCCATGTCAGCATCGCAGTCCTCGATGAGCGGCGCCGGGGAGCCGGGGATGCGGACGGTGGTCTGGTTCAGGCGAGACCTGCGTGTGGAGGACAACCCGGCGCTGGCGGCAGCCGCTCGGACGGCCGGGGAGGTCGTGCCGGCGTACGTGTGGGCGCCCGAGGAGGACGGGCCCTACTACCCCGGCAGGGTGTCCCGGTGGTGGCTCAGCCAAAGCCTCAAGCACCTGGACGCCTCGCTCCGCCGGCTCGGCGCCGGCCGCCTCATCACCCGCCGCTCCAACGACGCTGTCGTCGCGCTGCTCGACCTCGTCCGCAGCACCGGCGCCACCCACCTCTTTTTCAACCACCTCTACGGTTCGATCCCTCTCACTCTGGATGTTGTTACGCCTTGCTACATGTTGCAGCTGTTCTTGGCTTCTTGCCACAGAGTCTATGCAAATCTTCAGCTTGACTTCGTGTCAAAAATCGATTTTTACCCTGGTTTTCTAGCCTTGCTCTGTCTGGTTGAAGGGGATCCAGTCCTTCACGATCCAAATAGTAAAGCAGAGGATATGTTTTTTTTTCTTTTTAGAGAGAAAGAGGATCTTTTCATGAACAGTTTTGCTTGTATATATCTGCCATTAATGGATGTTTCATACCTTAATACCCTTACTCCACACGTAAACCAACTCCAAGTTTAGCAATTAGCATCCTGCGTTACTGACTTTGGTCGCCGTCGCCCTCTTTAATTCCAAAAAGTCCTTGCGGCCAGCCAGTGGTACTCACCAAACAACCTGCATCTTTCTTCTTCGGTTGAGTTTTCTCCCAAGAACCATCATAAAAAAAAAAAACTTTTAGCACCTTATCAACTGGGCCGGCTGACACGAACGGTCTTCCGTTGCTCACCGATAGCTGTCTCGTGCCCGCCATGCAGACCCGCTGTCGCTGGTCCGGGACCACCGCGTGAAGGAGCAGCTGACGGCCGAGGGCATCACTGTGCAGTCCTTCAACGCTGATCTGCTGTACGAGCCGTGGGAGGTCCTCGACGACGACGGCTGCCCCTTCACCATGTTCGCTCCATTCTGGAACAGGTGCCTGTGCATGCCGGACCCCGCCGCACCACTGCTGCCACCCAAGAGGATCAATTCAGGTATCCAAACGCATAACCTACAGAGTTCTGATGCTCATACTGTAGGGGACCCAGTCCTTGAAGATCAATCACTGACGTGAAAAATGCTTCGTTTGTTGAGCTCCACAGGTGACTTATCGAGGTGTTCGTGGGACGAGCTGATCTTTGAAGACGAGTCCGAGAGGGGCAGCAACGCGCTGCTTGCGCGGGCGTGGTCACCAGGGTGGCAGAATGCTGACAAGGCACTGACGGCCTTCCTCAACGGTCCGCTGATGGACTACTCCGTGAACCGCAAGAAGGCCGACAGTGCCAGCACGTCCCTGCTGTCTCCGTACCTGCACTTCGGCGAGCTCAGCGTCCGCAAGGTCTTCCACCAGGTCCGGATGAAGCAGCTGATGTGGAGCAACGACGGCAACCATGCTGGCGAGGAGAGCTGCACCCTATTCCTCCGCTCCATCGGCCTGCGGGAGTACTCGAGGTACCTCACCTTCAACCACCCCTGCAGCCACGAGAAGCCCCTTCTGTCGCACCTCAGGTTCTTCCCCTGGGTCGTCAATGAGGTGTACTTCAAGGTTTGGAGGCAAGGGAGGACTGGCTACCCTCTTGTCGACGCTGGCATGAGGGAGCTCTGGGCCACCGGGTGGGTCCATGACCGGATACGTGTCGTTGTCTCTAGCTTCTTTGTCAAGGTACTCCAGCTGCCATGGCGCTGGGGGATGAAGTACTTCTGGGACACCTTGCTGGATGCTGACCTTGAGAGTGACGCACTAGGCTGGCAGTATATTTCTGGGTCTCTCCCTGATGGCCGTGAGCTTGACCGCATTGACAACCCTCAGGTACTTTAGGCCTATCCTCTATTCAATCTTTTCATGGGTAATAAAGCAGCACCTTGACGAATTATATCAACTGAATTTTGCAATGTGTTCAGTTTGAAGGGTACAAGTTTGATCCGCATGGGGAGTACGTACGGCGATGGCTACCGGAGTTGGCGAGGCTGCCAACAGAATGGATACACCACCCCTGGGATGCACCAGAGTCTGTGCTTCAGGCTGCAGGAGTTGAGCTAGGCTCCAACTACCCACGCCCCATTGTTGAGTTAGATGCTGCCAATTCCAGGTTGCAGGATGCCCTGTCAGAGATGTGGGAGCTTGAGGCAGCCTCTCGTGCTGCGATGGAGAATGGAATGGAAGAAGGCCTCGGTGATTCCACAGATGAGCCACCGATCGACTTCCCTCAAGAATTACGGATGGAAGTGGACAGACAACCGGTTCAACCTGCTATCCACACACCGGCAGTGGCTGGTTGGAGACGAGAAGATCAGATGGTGCCTAGCATGACCTCCTCATTCATTAGAGCCGAAACCGAACTCACTGCAGATTTTGGCAACACCAGTGAGGACAGTAGGCCAGAAGTGCCATCAAACATTCATTTGCAGGCTCGGGCAGAGAGAGAAGAAACAGTTGACGGTGGCACTGGCAATACTGTCAGGATGAATGGCAACCATCAGCAGCAGAATCTTCAGAACAACATGCACCGTGTGCTAGGTATTGCTCCATCAGTTTCAGAGGCATCGAGCAGCTGGACGGGCAGGGAAGGTGGAGTGGTACCGGTCTGGTCACCTCCGGCAGCTTCGGCACATTCTGATCCTTATGCTGCCGATGAGGCTGACATTTCCAGTAGGAGTTATTTGGACAGGCATCCAGAATCACATACGATGATGAACTGGAGTCAACTCTCTCAGTCATTGTGAGTTCAGTTGCACGGTAACCTATTTTTGCAGAAAAATGCATTGTCATAGATTGAAAATTTGCAGCTTATAGCAAAAAGTAGACAGTAGTTGTCTAAAGTCATTGTTAATGTGGCAGTTAAAATTAACTGACAACTTGAATATGTGTAGTAGCTGAGTAGAACATTCCAAATGCCTACTAATGATCCCTTTTTTATGAATATCTTAATGCAGGACAACAGGGTGGGAAGTGGATAATTAGTGCTGTGTGTCCGGATTTAATTGGTTAGGAGTTCAGCGGAGAGAATTATTTATATAAATATGTAAATTATCACATTTTGTTCGTCTATAGCCTTGGTGTGCATGCAAGTCATCAATCATGTAGCTTCCTGGATGCAATAATGGTTATGTTGCTAGTTGTATAGAACCTTGTGGTATAGGTTGCTAGGTGTCCGCGAGATATGTATTATTCGTCAGGTAAGAGTTTTCTAGCATCAGGTTCATTTTGTATCTGGTTGTCTTATTGCAGTTTTTGGTGATGGGATAGTCAACATAGAGGTGTGTTCTCAGTTTGGTAGACATAGAACTTACCTGCTATCCGTGAGGACTCGAAGGGAACATCTTGGCAGTGAGATTGTGTGCCACGCTTGCCTGCTGCTACTTGCCTCAATAAAGAAGTTACCTGAAACTTTTTCACAATGCACCGTGGTGAATTGATCAGATGATATGAAAGACAATGGAAGTTTAGGATGACAAGCAATGAGATTTACTAGAGGTAACACAAATGATTTACAAGGATTGAACATCTTATGATAAGTAGAAAAACTACCAGATATACTACCGGAGACAACATAGATAATTAAGCCATCGCATTGCAACCCCTCTGAAAGAAGAGATGGCTTGGGAAAACTCAATAGATTGATTATGGAGGTACCAAAGGAGTATAATATATATAGGCAAGAATTGTCAAGGGTTTATAGAAACACCCAATCAACGGTGATCCTTGCTTAAACCAAGATCATCTACCATAAAACCCCAAGGGGTGCCTACAGGCACACTCAGCCCAAGCCCAGAGCGTAACAGCTCATACAGCAATGCTAGTGGCCCAAGCTACAGCCCATAATATAGCAGTCTAACACGCCCCCGCAGTCTGATCGTCGCCACCGCGCATGTTCAGGCTGTTCCTGAACTCTGTGAAGACCGAAGATGGAAGACCTTTGGTGAAGATGTCCGCATATTGGGATGAGGTTGGCACATGTAGGACATGAACATTACCAGCAGCAACCTTCTCCCGAACGAAATGGAGGTCAATCTCGATGTGCTTGGTGCGCTGATGCTGAACCGGGTTGGAAGACATATAGACGGCGCTAATGTTGTCACAATAGACCAAAGTAGCACTCTGAAGGGGGGCATGGAGCTCGAGCAAGAGCTGACGCAGCCAAGAGGCTTCAGCAACATCGTTGGCCACCGCGCGGTACTCAGCTTCAGCACTGGATCTGGAGACTGTATTCTGACGTTTGGAGGAACAGGAGACGAGATTATCACCGAGGAACACAACGTAGCCCGAGGTGGACTTGCGCGTGTCAGGGCAACCAGCCCAATCAGTGTCAGTGTAGACCACAAGATCAGTGGCAGGAGATGGTCGCAACAGTAGACCCAAGTGGAGAGTGCCCCGAACATAGCGAAGGATGCGCTTGAGTGCTGCCAAGTGTGGTTCCCGTGGGTCATGCATGTGAAGGCAGACTTGCTGTACAGCATAGGCGATGTCAGGCCGTGTGAAGGTCAGATACTGTAATGCGCCAGCAAGACTTCGATAATCTGTTGCATCAGCCACAGGAGGACCATCAGCAGATGCAACCTTGGGGTTTGTGCTGATTGGAGTAGAACAGGGCTTACACTCAGCCATCCCAGCACAGTCCAAGATATCCAGCATGTACTGCCGCTGCGAAAGGAAGAGACCGTCACCACACTGCTAAACATGCATACCGAGAAAGTGATGTAGTTTTCCAAGATCCTTCATTGAGAACTCCTGTTGGAGGGCCGAAATGATCCACCGAAGGAGACCCGGGGAGGAGGCAGTGAGGACGATGTCATCCACATATAGGAGAAGATAGGCAATATCTGAGCCACGCCTGTAGATGAAGAGCGAGGTGTCTAACTTGGCTTCGACAAACCCGAGAGAGAACAGAAAAGTGGCGAACCGACTGTACCAAGCACGAGGAGCCTGCTTCAACCCATACAAGGACTTGTTGAGCTGACACACGAAGTTCGGGTGGGTGGGATCCTCAAAACCAGACGGATGTACCCAATACACTGTCTCTGACAAGATGCCATGTAGGAAGGCATTCTTCACATCGAGCTGGTGCACGGGCCACTAGTGAGACAGGGCCAGAGAAAGCACGGTGCGAACTATGGCAGGCTTCACAACTGGACTGAAAGTCTCTGAAAAATCCACGCCAGGCCGCTGAGTGAAGCTGCGAAGGACCCAGCGTGCCTTGTACAGCTCAAGTGACTCGTCGGCGTTGAACTTGTGCTTGAAAATCCACTTCCCGGTGACCACATTAGCCCGAGGGGGGCGGGGAACAAGATCCCATGTGTGGTTTTGGAGAAGAGCAGCATGTTCTTCCTCCATAGCAACACGCCAATTCGGATCGGTGAGTGCGCTGCGGAAGGTCTTGGGCACTGGAGACAGTGACGTAGCATGATAGAGAGCAGGAATCAGGAAGCCGATCTTCGCGCGCGTGGCCATGGGGTGCTGGTTGATCACTAGGGGGACAGCAACAGCACCCTTAGGCAGTGGTGCAGGTGCAGCAGCTGGCTGAACAGCAGCTGGGCGCTCAGTAGCTGGCCGAACAGCAGCTAGGCTCTCCTGGCGCGGCGTAGGGGCAGTAGCTAGTCGAACAACAGCTGGGCGCTCCCGGCGCGTGTAGACGTGACGGACTACGGGCATCGGGAAGATGGGCAGCGGCGAGAAATCGGGCGAAGGTCCACGTGGCTCGGCCAGAGCTGCAGGTGACGGCGAAGTCAAAGAAGTCGGTGCCGCACGTGGTCGTGCAGGCGATGGTGACATCGTAGCCGCATGTGGCTGTGCGGGCGAAGGCGAGGCAGGGTGAAAGCATCTAGGCCCCTTGTTGGGTTTCGGTGATTAATGACAATACAAGATTACTATGACTAACGTGTGTTTTGCAGAGGCAATTAAGTTAGGTCATGGTAATGGAGATCAATTGGGCAATCATGGATGTCATGCCCCTACGATGGAAATTGTTTCGGTTTTCAAAGGATGGACGACAAGGTTAAGGATTACTAGTTCTAAGTGTCGATTGGAGTTGGAGAGACACTTAGAGTAGTTTAGGACTTTGTTTTTTTTCCTTTGGCTGTACTATTAAGGGGGGTATGGACGGGTAGCTTGACCTAGGCGAGTCTAGTGAGTTAGGTGTGGTGCACACTTGCTAAGTCTAGCACTAGGTAGCTCCAACAAAGCCCTTAGATCCTTTGGAGCAAACTTCATTCACGTATGATCGAAGGTTGGAAGTGAATGGAGGGTCAAATACTGACCGGACGCTGGCTCCGGTGCGACCGGATGCTGGCCGTAGGGTTCGGTCAGTTCATTTGACCAAAGTGATTGCATCTGGTGCGACCGAACGCTGAGTGGTCGAGTGACCGGATTCTAGGATCCAGCGTCCGGTCGACTCCAGTAAGGTTCCAGAAGAGTGAATCTGTGACCGAACGCGTTCGGTCAATTCTGACCGGACCCTAAGGATCCAGCGTCCGGTCGAGTACAGTAAGCATCCAGTGAGGGAAAAATGGGACCGGACGTGTCCGGTCAGTGGTGACCGGACCCTGCCAGCGTCTGGTCAACACTTAAACACTGGTGTGCGGGTTGAACTGACCGGGGCGTCCGGTCAACATGACTGGAGTGTCCGGTCACCCCGTAGAGGCACATAACGGTTCGTTTTTTAGGCTGTCTTATAAATAGAAGCTCCACTCGTGTGTGGAGGGACTTTTGCTCATTTCAATAGCTGAAACACACTTTAGAGAGTGCCAAGAAGAGCAAGGTCCTAGTGAGGTGATTGAGATTTGAGAATCCCAAACAGAGCCCTCATTAGTGAGATCAAGAGTAGCAAAGTGTGCATCCACCCTTCTCCCTAGGCTTGTCATGGTCAAGTGAGAGTTCGTGCTTGTTACTCTTGGTGATCGCTATCACCTAGACGGCTTGGTGGTGATCGAAGAGCTTGGTGATCATCCGGAGAGCTTGTGGATGATCCAACTCAAGTTGTGAGCGGTTGTGGGTGATTCACCGCGACGGAGTGTCAAAGAATCAACCCGTAGAGAGCACTTGATCCTTGCATGGATCAAGGGGGAGCTACACCCTTGCGCGGGTGCTCCAACGAGGACCAGTGGGGAGTGGCAACTCTCCGATACCTCGGCAAAACATCGCCGCGTTTCCTCCTCTCTTTACTTTGAGCATTTACTTTAAGCATTTCAATTCTTGTCATTTACATTCCTAGAATTGCCATGCTAGAGTAGGATTAGAACTAGGTTGCTAAACTTTTATGCGTTAGATCAATAGAAACACTTCTCTAGGCACAAGGGGTTAATTAGGCTAACCATAGGACTTGTTTATTGCGAAGAAATTTAGAATTAGCCCAACTCACCCCCCCTCTTGGGCATCTTGATCCTTTCAATTGGTATCAGAGCCTCGCGCTCATGTTTTTAGGCTTAACCGCTTAGAGCAAGATGTCTTACGGGGATGGACCTCCTCCTATCTTCGAGGGGGATGATTTTCTATATTGGAAAATTCGCATGGAGGCGTACCTAGAAGCTCTAGACGTTGGAATACTTAGAGCCGCCTCACATGGGTTCCCAAGACCTAGGAATCCCGCACAACTTCAAGGCGATGAAGTGAACTATGAAAAATGGAATGCAAAGGCTCGCAACACCATCTTTAGAGGCCTTTGCAAAGATGTGTTCAACAGTGTAAGGAACCACAAAGACGCCCATGCACTATGGTCGGACGTTTGTGCGCTCCATGAGGGAACAAAGAGTGAGCGTGAGGAACGCTATCATCTTGTCATGAAAAAGCTCAACTCTTTTGAAATGCTTCCTAAAGAATGTACTAATGAAATGTATTCACGTTTGAATGTTCTTGTAGAGGAAGTCAATGGGCTTGGACTTACTCAAATGTCACCATCCGACGTTGTGAGAAAGATCTTGAGTGTCCTTCCCATTGACAAATATGGGCATATTATGACCATGCTACATCAAGGTGATCTTTCCATCGCTACACCAACACAAATCTTAGGGAAGATCAATGCTTATGAGATGTACATGCACATCACACCTCAAGATGGCTCATCCTCTACAAAGAAGAAAGAAAAAGACTTAGCATTCAAAGCTAGCCAAGAGAAGGGCAAAGCAAGGCTTGAGTATGAGAGCTCAAGTGATGATGAAAGCCTTGCTCTCATGGTGAAGAAAACCACCAAGATGCTAAAGAAGCTAAACAAGAGTAGCATCAAGTTTGATGGCAAGAAGAAGAAGTTCTTCACAAGCTCAAGAAGAAAGCCAATCTCCGAGATGGATTGCTATAATTGTGGCGAACTTAGTCATCTAGCTCACCAATGCACAAAGCCCAAGAAAGACAAGTTCAAAAACAAGAACAAGGGTAAGAAAGATGACTTAAGCAATGAAGATGAAGATGAGAAGAAAAAGAACAAGCCATACAAGAAGAGAGATGGCAAGAAGAGGAACTTCCACAAGAAGAAGAAGAGTGGAAAGGTTTACATCGTCGGTGATTGGCTCACGAACATTGATTCATCTAGTGGATCATCCGATGATGATAGTGATGATGAGAAGGTGGCCGCCATTGTTATTGATTCCTCATCATCTTCACCGCCACCACCGTCGTCATCCTCTACACACCTATGCCTTATGGCCAAAGGTGAACGAAAGGTATCTCATGATGATGATAGTAGTAGTGATGATCATGCTCATAAGGATGATAGTGATAGTGATAGCGATGATGATGAATATGAATCACCTACTTATGATGATCTTGCTAAGTTTCTAAATACACTAAGATCATTATAAAGACTAGAGCTAAAAATGAAAAGCTTGAGATTAAGAATGATTCTCTCTTAGCTAAATGTGACATAGCCGAAAAATCTAGTGTTGAGCTTAGAGAAGCAAATGAAGCTATGTCATCTAAACTCAAGGAGCTCAAATCTTCTAAGAAAGAGCTTAAAGATAAACATGATAAACTTGAGTGGGTGCACAAAGAGCTCATCACTAGCCACAACAAGCTAAAAGAAGAATATACCACTCTTAAGATTAATCATGATAATCTTGTTATTGCTCAAGAATTTCTATCCAATGAGCCACATGATGCTACAAACCATGTTGTTAAGATTGATATAGCTACATCATGTGATGACTTGATCATTGAGAGCATTGAGCAAGGTTCTAGTAGCAAGGGCAAGCAAGTGGTTGAGGCCAATGATTATGATGAGTTTGTCAAGCTAAAGAATAACAATGCAAAGCTCAAGAAAGATCTTGACGAAATCAAAAGTCACAACACCATTGTGCTAGAAACCCTTGATCATGATGGTGACTTGATCCTTGAGAATGAGAAGCTCAAAGAGAAAAACAAGAAGCTCAAGGAAGAGAAGAACAATGATGCTCTTAAGGAAGAGAACAAGAAGCTTAAGTTGGAGAAAGAGCATCTCAAGGTTGGATTGAGCAAGTTCACAAGAGGCAAATATCTTCAAAGTGAGCTACTTATGAACACCGTCATGAAGATGGATAGAAGTGGCATTGAATATATGGCACATGTAGAGAAGAAGAAGGCTCAAGTTCAACAACAACAATCAAAGCCAAAGCCAAAGAGATGTTTTGAGTGTGGACAAGAAGACCACTTTGCTCATGAGTGCCAAACTCCACCACCACAACCCTTGCCCAAGAATGCTAGACCCTTTGCCTTCAATGCTCACTACATGCTTAGAAAGGATACTAGTGGAAAGATAAAAGTGATGTTCTTAGGACCTCCAAACAAGAATAGGTCTAAGAAAATTTGGGTTGCAAAGTCACTTATTGAGAAGGTGAAGGGCCCTCAACAAGTTTGGGTTCCTAAAGCTTGATCTCTTATGTGTAGGTGAACTACAAGACCGATGGAAGTCATTGGGTGATCAATAGTGGTTGCACACAACATATGACCGGTGACCCTCGTATGTTCACCTCACTAGATGAAGAAGTAGATGAACAAGAAAGAATCACATTTGGAGATAACTCAAAGGGCAAAGTTAAAGGATTGGGCAAAGTGGCTATATCAAATGATCATTCAATCTCCAATGTGCTATATGTTGCTTCTTTGAGTTTCAACTTGCTATCCGTTGGGCAATTGTGTGATCTTGGCTTCCAATGCTTGTTTATCGAGAAGGAAGTTGTTGTATCCAAGAAGGATGATGATCAAGTGATATTCAAAGGATTTAGATACAACAACTTATATCTAGTGGACTTCACCTCTGAAGATGCCAACTTGAAGACATGCCTATTCACCAAAACAACACTTCGGTGGCTATGGCATAGAAGACTTGCTCATGTTGGTATGAGTTCACTCAAGAAGCTAATGAAGAATGATTTGGTGAGAGGGTTGAAGGATGTGAAGTTTGAGAAGGACAAGCTTTGTAGTGCATGTCAAGCCGGCAAGCAAGTTGCAAATACTCATCCAACAAAAGCTTTCATGTCAACCACAAGAGTGCTAGAACTCCTACACATGGATTTATTTGGACCAACAATATACAAGAGTTTGGGAGGAAATCTTTATTGTCTTATGATAGTTGATGATTATTCAAGGTATACATGGGTGTTCTTCCTTCATGACAAATCCAAAGTTGCATCTTGCTTCAAAAAGTTTGCCAACAGAGCACAAAATGAATTTAAAGTGAAGCTCAAGAAGATAAGAAGTGACAATGAGAAAGAGTTTGACAACACAAACATAGAGGCATATTGTGATAAAGTTGGAATCAAACATGAGGTCTCTGCAACCTATACTCCTCAACAAAATGGTGTAGTTGAGAGGAAGAACCGGACATTGATCACTCTAGCAAGAGCCATGCTTGATGAGTATAACACCCCCGAAGCTCTATGGACGGAAGCAATCAACACTGCATGCTATGCATCCAACCGTCTATTTCTTCAAAAGTTTCTTGGCAAAACACCCTATGAGTTGCTCAATGGAAAGAAGTCGGACGTCTCCTTTAGGGTGTTTGGTTGCAAATGCTACATCTACAAGAAGCGGCAACACCTAGGGAAGTTCCAAAGACATTGTGATATTGGTTTTCTTGTTGGTTACTCATCAAAGTCCAAAGCATATAGAGTATTTAATCATGCCACTGGCTTAGTTGAAGAAACATATGATGTGGAATTTGATAAATCTAATGGCTCCCAAGGAGCACATGAGAATCTTGATGATGTAGGTGATGAACCATTGAGGGAGGCTATGAAGAACATTCCGGTTAGAGACATCAAGCCTAAAGATGATGAAGATGATGTACAAGTGATTGATCCACCCTCTTCATCAATAGTGCCACAAGATGGTAAAAAAGATGGGAGAGTAGAAAATGAAGATACTCATGTATCCCATGAGCAAATAGTGGTACAAGCACAAGATGTTGATGCTCCACAACCTCCTCCTCAGGTGCTCAATAGAAGAAACACACCTCTACTACAAGATCATCCATAAGATCTCATCATAGGGAGTCCATCAAAGGGAGTGATGACACGCTCACAAAAACTTGCTTCATTTATTGCTCATCACTCTTTTGTCTCTTGCTTTGAGCCCACCAAGGTAGAAGAAGCTCTTCAAGATCCGGATTGGATCAATGCCATGCATGAAGAGTTGAACAACTTTACCCGCAATGAAGTTTGGACTCTTGAAGAGCGACCAAAAGGTGCAAGAGTCATTGGAACAAAGTGGATGTTCCGAAACAAGCAAGATGATCAAGGTGTTGTTGTGAGGAACAAGGCAAGACTAGTTGCAAAGGGGTTCTCTCAAGTTGAAGGTTTTGATTTTGGAGAGACCTTTGCACCGGTTGCAAGGCTAGAAGCCATTCGTATCCTCCTTGCATATGCATCGCATCATGAAATGAAATTATATCAAATAGATGTGAAAAGTGCATTTTTAAATGGCTTTATTAATGAACTAGTCTATGTTGATCAACCTCCCGGGTTTGAAGACCCTAGATATCCTAATCATGTTTATAGGTTGTCCAAGGCATTATATGGGCTTAAGCAAGCCCCAAGAGCTTGGTATGAGCGCCTTCGGGACTTCCTCATTGAGAAGGATTTCATCATTGGGAAGGTCGACACCACACTATTCACTAAGAAGCTTGATGGGCATATCTTTATTTGTCAAGTATATGTTGATGATATTATCTTTGGATCATCAAATGAAGACTCTTGCAAAGAATTTGGTGAATTGATGTCGAAGGAGTTCGAGATGTCCATGATTGATGAGCTTACATTCTTTCTTGGTTTTCAAATCAAGCAAATGAAAGAAGGGATCTTCATCTCTCAAGAAAAATATACAAAAGATCTTCTTAAGAGATTCAAGATGGATGAATGTAAGCCAATCAAGACACCAATGCCAACCAATGGACATCTCGACCTAGATGAGGGAGGTAACACGGTTGATCAAACTCTCTACCGTTCTATGATTGGTAGCTTGTTATATTTGACCGCATCTAGGCCCGACATCATGTTTAGTGTGTGTATGTGTGCTAGATTTCAAGCTAATCCTAAGGAAACACATTTAATTGCCGTAAAAAGAATTCTTAGGTATCTTAAGCACACACCAAGCATTGGCCTTTGGTATCCCAAAGGAGCTATATTTGAATTAATTGGCTATTCTGATTCGGATTACGCCGGATGCAAAGTTGATAGAAAAAGCACATTCGGAGGGTGCCATTTGCTTGGTAGATCACTTATGTCTTGGTCCTCCAAGAAACAAAATAGTGTGGCTTTGTCCACCGCCGAAGCGGAATACATTGCCGTGGGTGCTTGTTGTGCACAAATACTTTATATGAAACCAACTTTGCTAGACTATGGTGTAGTTCTAGAAAAAGTACCTCTATTGTGCGACAACGAAAGTGCGGTAAAACTTGCAAATAATCTGGTTCAACACTCTCGCACCAAGCACATAGATATCCGCCATCACTTTCTAAGAGATCATGTTGCTAAAAATGATATATCACTAGAAGGTGTAAGGACCGAAGATCAATTAGCGGATATCTTCACTAAACCGCTAGATGAGGCTACATTTTGTAGATTACGGAATGAGCTCAATGTACTTGATTTTAGTAACTTCACTAAAAGATGAGCTTGTGTTGTTCCTTGCATTCATTGTAATATACAACATGTTTAATTTTTGTAATGCATATAGGGCTTGTCTAACATGGTTAAGATAACCGCCAAAAAGCGTGTGAAGAAGCTTAACCTTGGATCAAACTTGACAAGCAACTAGATTTACTTACAAGTAGTGCATATGCATGAATGTTGTTTTGTCGTTTTGTTCCATTTGCCCTTTTCATTGCCTATTTTCATAAAAAGAATTATAGCCTAAGGCAAAATATTTTGAAAAACTTGAGGGTTTGAGAGAGGTCACTCACATCAGTCCCAATTGATGGTTATTTGGATCTTATTCAAGTTGGGACTTGATTGGGAACAGGTAGCATGGAGGATCATTGAAGATTTGCTGGAAAAGAGTGACCGGACGCTGCACTGAACTCTGATGTCCAGCGTTCGGTCAGTTCACAGAAGGTGAACTTACTGCGAAGGAGTGACCGGACTCTGCCTTTTTGTGTCCGGTCAGAAGACGTCTCAGCGTCCGGTCGATCATGAAGACTTCAAGGCTAGGTGACCGGACTCTGGCTGCATCCGGTCGGTGTCCACCAGACGTGTCCAGTCGTGATTCCAGAGGTTTTGGTCCTCTCTGGAATCGACCGGACACTGGGTGGTAGCGTCCGGTTGCTACCACCGGAGCGTCCGGTCAGTAGATCTCGTGCGGCATCAAATATCTTTTCCCGTTTCCGTCTTTGACTTGGGGGGCACCTTATTTAATCAAGCGCTAGCGTTTTCGCCTAACCCTAACCGCCGACATCGCCGACGTGCCCTCATCTTCTAGAGCCGTCACGCCATCCGTGCCCTAGCCACCGCAAGCACCGCCGTGCTGCCCAGCCCCGCCGCGCTTGCCCTAGCGTCGCTGTTCCCGCGAGCCAAGCTCTCCCGCGCACAGCTGCCTCCAGTGCCCATGCGCCGTGCAGTCCTGAGCCCGTGTGCCACTGCAGCATCCTCGCCTACGCCCACCGCAGAGCCGCGCCCGAGCTTGCCGTGGTCCAGCCCAGCGCCACTGTGTTTCCACGCCATCATGCTCATCTCTACGCCAGCATTGACGATCCAGCGCTGGTAAGGCCCTGCCTATGCCCGAGCAGCCTCAGTGCAATTTGTCCATGACCTAGCTATTCATTGATTTCAATTACATTCAGGGCCGTTAATTCACTGCTTATCGCCAACTCTAACCCTAGATTCGGTGGTTCCCTGTATGTCGCTTATCTTTTCATCAGATCGCCAGTTCGTCAGGTAGCAAGCCAGTCGAATCAATTTCATACCTACATTGCTTGCTCTCATAGGGTTTTGCATCTATTAGATATATTGTATTTATTTGTATATCTATCTATTCCATCGTGCAGCGAGTCGGTGCCGTTGAGGTGTCAGGTGCTGTTGTCAGTTAACTCGGGGACAAGCTCGCGAGTACGGATCAAGGCCAAGCCTCAAAAGTGTCAGTGGATAGTTGATCTTGTCAGCGGCAGTTTCTCTTGTCAGATCAGATGGCTCACACCAAGAATGCTGGTGGTAGTCCTGGAGATGATGATCGGAGGCCCCCGCCTCGCCTGCCTGCAGATCCAAAAGGTAAGGTGACAAAGAAGATTGCATCCAAGAAGAGGAAGTACCTAGATGCAGAGATAGCTCGAGCAGCAGCAGCAGTTGCAGAGGCCGTAGAGCGTGCCGAGAGAGGAGGTGCTCGCAGTGGGGTTGTGATTGCAGATCCACCGCCTTCATCGAGGGCTGGGATCGAGCGAGTTGAGCGCCTTCTTGGTAGTCCACCTGGAACTGTCACTATTGAAGGAGGGCATTATACTATTGATGAGGGTCAGCCTTAGGGGGCGTCACAGTAGCAGCCTCAGCCAGTAGAGCAGACTCAGGAGGGTGAGCAGGCCGAGCAGGCCGAGGAGACAAAGCAGGCACCACAGCCCTAGCTTCGCCGCTCTGGTCATACCCGAGTCCCAGTCTCACCGAGGCCACAAACACAGCGGAGGGAATCACGTCTATCGCCTAGACCATAGGGTCCGCCTCCAGTGGTACATCTTGACTTGAGGGCTGCCACGGCCAAATAGGTTCAGCAGCTTCACTTCATGGTGTTTGATGTGTGGTTTCCATCTAGGAGGGATGAGAGAGCAGTAGAGGGTTTCTACATGGCACTGCAAGAGGATTTCTACAATTCTTATCTCAACAGTGGGGCAGTGTTCAGATCTCAGCGGGTATGCAGTATAGAGTCTATTGTGGCAGTAGTCGGAGAGCATATCCGCCCATACTTATCATATCTGCTGGGGCTGATAGATTTGATTGGATGGATAGGATTATATGTTCCATCTTGGGTCCGTCAGTTCTATGCTTCGCTCCACATTGACCCGCATCATAACTTTATATACTTTGCATTCAGAGGCAGAGACTACAGGATGATGAGTCAGAGGGCCAGGGAGATACTGAGGCTATAGGAGCAGCCTGTCAAGTTACATGAGGTATGTTATGGACAGCAAGAGCCTCCCAGGCGTCCTCATGGTGGTTTGGTGCCCCCTACAGATCTTGTGCGTCATTGCTTCAAGGAGCCCTTTGGTGAGGGGTCGAGGAGGAACCCCAGTGATCTTACTCCTACAGCTAGAGTGCTAGAGGCTATCATAAGGAGGACACTACTTCCTAGGCTGGGATACAGAGAGGGCTTGACTCGCCTACAGATTTGGCTTCTTAACGCCCTGATGCAGCAGACAGTGTTTGATATTTGGGACCTCCTGCTATCAGAGATGGAGGATACTATAGCTGAGGGCTTCAAGGGTCGCAGGCAGCTTCCATATGCACATTGGATCACATTCCTTATTCTCAAGGTTGTGCAAGTTAGGACACTAGAGATGGTTGCAGAGTATAGAGGTGCCACCACAGAGTTTCCAGCTTATAACATGGCACAGAGGATCAGGCATAGCACACCACAGGCACCCACTCAGCCTCGCCATTGTCCAGATGTACCAGAGTCCGTAGCTCAGCAGGACAAGATTATCATAGGCATAGCCGCTACTAAGCAGGAGCAGCTTGAGGCACAGCAGGAGGTGAGCGAGCCTAGTGACAGCTCAGACGATGACTACCAGCCTATTCCTCATATGCCTCCACGCAGACATGATGCAGAGGCCGGCAGTTCCAGCTCCGCTCCACCTGCACCGTAGACGGACCCCGCTTTGATTGCTATCCTTGAGCGGATGCAGCAGAATCAGGCTAGACAGGCTCAGGAGACTGCTGCCAACTTTGCACAGTTTCAGGCTCGTCAGGACGAGTTCCAGCGACAGTAGCAGGTCCTCCAGCAGCAGCAGCAGATGCATCAGCAGCAGCTACTCATGCAGCAGCAGCTTATGGGATTTATGCAGCATGTAGTAACAGCACTTGGGGCTCCACAGTCATAGCCTTCACCCCAGCTTGCTTAGCCTGCCTCCACTACGACGACTCCAGCAGTACAGCCCAGTGGGCTTCAGAGTCAGGGACAGCCTCCAGCTCAGTTTGCTTCTCCCCTAGTATAGGTGTCCTAGTGGTTATCATCGCCAGTGGTAGCCCCACAGTTCACATCATTTCAGACGGGCTTCACACCGGATCAGTCATCCTCGCTATTTGTGCCTGACACGTCATTCTCCAGGAGTCTTGGAGCATCTTTTAGCGAGTTGACAGGGATGCCTACACCACCACATATGCATGCCCCAGGTCCTTCTACAGCAGCTCCTATCGCTGTGACTACTCAGAGGCTTCCTTCTTCTATCGCATCCTCAGATCCTACAATAGACATACCAGCAGCATCACAAGCAGCACCTACCCCAGCTCAGACCCAAACCGCTTCAGCGACGCTCCCAGCCACAGAGGGTCAGTCAGCACAGAACTTAGGGTCAGATGATGATGCCACCCAGTTCTAGCTTGCTCCTCGTACTTCAGCGCCTGACTCGTCCGCTGCAGCCCCGCCGACTAGCCCTTAGGTTTTGGTGTTTGATGCCAAAGGGGGAGAGGGTTCGAGTATGTAGACTCAGGGGAGCGACTTATTTAGGGGGAGCTTAGTTATCTATTAGCTTATTATCTATTACATTTGGAGTTTCTATTTGTGTGATACACTATTACTATCATGCATTCGTGTGTTTACCTTCATGCATTAAACTATATCTATGTGATAGTGATATCTACGTGATTGTGATATATGACATGTGTGCTCTCTACTTCATAAATATTTATATGTCATATCACTTGTGTTATGCTCATTTGCCTTGCTTCCACGTGTATACTCCGATGCAAATAAGCTTTATTACTTGTACTCATGCTTATTTAATATCTTTTGAGTATATTATGTTGGCTTGGGTCATACAAGCTTGCCTAACTCTTTTGTTCTTATTGACAAAAGCTTATATGATCCAAGCATGATAAAAACCTCAACTCTTTCACATACTCGAGGTGGTATTGTCATCAATCACCAAAAAGGGGGAGATTGAAAGCATCTAGGCCCCTTGTTGGGTTTCGGTGATTAATGACAATACAAGATTACTATGACTACGTGTGTTTTGCAGAGGCAATTAAGTTAGGTCATGGTAATGGAGATCGATTGAGCAATCATGGATGTCATGCCCCTACGATGGAAATCGTTTCGTTTTTCAAAGGATGGACGACAAGGTTAAGGATGACTAGTTCTAAGTGTCGATTAGAGTTGGAGAGACACTTAGAGTAGTTTAGGACTTTGTTTTTTCCTTTGGCCGTACTATTAAGGGGGGTATGGACGGGTAGCTTAACCTAGGTGAGTCTAGTGAGTTAGGTGTGGTGCACACTTGCTAAGTCTAGCACTAGGTAGCTCCAACAAAGCCCTTAGATCCTTTGGAGCAAACTTCATTCACGTATGATCGAAGGTTGGAAGTGAATGGAGGGCCAAATACTGACTGGACGCTGGCCGCAGGGTCTGGTCAGTTCATTTGACCAAAGTGATTGCATCTGGTGTGACCGGACGCTAAGTGGTCGAGTGACCGGATGCTAGGATCCAGCGTCCGGTCGACTCCAGTAAGGTTCCAGAAGAGTGAATCTGCGACCGAATGCGTCCAGTCAATTCTGACCGGACCCTAAGGATCCAGCGTCCGGTCGAGTACAGTAAGCATCCAGTGAGGGAAAAATGGGACCGGACGCGTCCGGTCAGTGGTGATCGGACCCTGTCAGCGTCCGGTCAACACTTAAACACTGGTGTGCGGGTTGAACTGACCAGAGCGTTCGGTCAACATGACCGGAGCGTCCGATCACCCCGCAGAGGCACATAATGGTTCGTTTTTTAGGTTGTCTTATAAATAGAAGCTCCACTCATGTGTGGAGGGACTTTTGCTCATTTCAACAACTGAAACACACTTTAGAGAGTACCAAAAAGAGCAAGGTCCTAGTGAGGTGATTGAGATTTGAGAATCCCAAAGAGAGCCGTCATTAGTGAGATCAAGAGTAGCAAAGTGTGCATCCACCCTTCTCCCTAGGCTTGTCGTGGTCAAGTGAGAGTTCGTGCTTGTTACTCTTGGTGATCGCCATCACCTAGATGGCTTGGTGGTGATCGGAGAGCTTGGTGATCATCCGGAGAGCTTGTGGATGACCCAACTCAAGTTGTGAGCGGTTGTGGGTGATTCACCACGATGGAGTGTCGAAGAATCAACCCGTAGAGAGCACTTGATCCTTGCGCGGATCAAGGGGGAGCTACACCCTTGCACGGGTGCTCCAACGAGGACTAGTGGGGAGTGGCGACTCTCCGATACCTTGGCAAAACATCGCCGCGTTTCCTCTCCTCTCTTTACTTTGAGCATTTACTTTAAGCATTTCAATTCTTGTCATTTACATTCCTAGAATTGCCATGCTAGAGTAGGATTGGAACTAGGTTGCTAAACTTTTGTGCGTTAGATCAATAGAAACACTTCTCTAGGCACAAGGGGTTAATTGGGCTAACCATAGGACTTGTTTATTGCGAAGAAATTTAGAATTAGCCCAATTCACCCCCCCTCTTGGACATCTTCATCCTTTCACAGGGGCCGCACGTGGCTGTGTGGGCGAGGGGGCAGGCGCAACTGGTGGACTAGCTAGGAGCGCATCAAGCGCTACTGAACCAGCCAGGTCATCATCGGCGTCAACCGTAGCCGCACGTGGCTATGCGAGTGTCGAAGGACCAATGCCTGTAGATAGAAACTTATGTGCTGGTCCGATGGGAGCCGACACATAGTCAGTAATGTCCAAAAAATCAAAGTCTGCCGGGGATGGAGTGGAGGCACGCTCAGCATAGGGGAATGCTGACTCGTCAAAGACGACGTGACGAGAGATGATAACTCTATTGGAAGAGAGATCAAGGCAGCGGTATCCTTTATGATGAGCTGAATATCTCAGGAAGACACACAAGGTGGATCGAGGGGAAAGTTTGTGGGGAGCTATGGTGAACAAGTTGGGATAACAAGTGCAGCCAAAAACGTGTAGGTGATCATAGGAGGGCGCTGTGCCGAAGAGGGCGAAGTGCGGGGTGGATGAGCTCAGCGTTTTGGTGGGCAAGATGTTAATGAGATATGTGGCTGTCTGCATAGCTTCGACCCAGAATGAGGGTAGTAGGGAAGCCTGGAACAGTAGGGAGCGAATCACATTGTTAATAGAACGAATGATACGCTCGGCCTTACCGTTCTGGGCGGAAGTGTATGGGCACGACATGCGGAGGCGAACACCATGGGTAAGGAAGAACGTGCGGGAGCTGGAGTTGTCAAACTCACGACCGTTGTCGCACTGAATTGCCTTGATGGTGGTGCCGAACTGAGTGGACACAAGGGCAAAAAAGTGAGCGATTGTCGGAAAAGTGTCAGATTTCAACTTCAAAGGAAACGCCCATAAATAATGTGAACAATCATCAAGAATAGCCAAGTAATATTTATAGCCCGAGACACTAAGAACAGGTGATGTCCACATATCACAATGTATCAGATCAAATTTATTGGACGCTCGAGAAGTTGACAAATGAAATGGAAGACGCACATGATGACCTAATTGACATGCATGACAAACGGTAGTAGTATCATGACGACAAGTAGGAAGACTCGACGCAAGCTTGGAGAGGGCCTCGTGTCTAGGATGACCGAGGCGGCGATGCCAAAGTGAAGACTCGGTGGCGACGACCAAGGATTGAGCAGCTGGCAGCCAGATAGGGTACAACGGTCCGGAGCTATTGCACCTGACGATCACGTTCCGAGACAGAAGATCCTTCACAGAACACCCAGTCGGGTCAAACTCAACAGAACAATTGTTATCGATAGTGAACTGGCGAACATAAATTAGGTTCTTAATAAGTTGTGGGGAAACCAGCACATTATTAAGACGTAAAGACGGTGAAATAACTGTAGAGCCAGTGGATGTAACTGGGAGTAAGGATCCGTTACCGACAACAATGGACGATGGAGTAGGATACCGCGAAGTAGTATGTGAAAGCGAATCGGAATGTGAGGACACGTGAGAGGTTGCACCTAAATCGAAGTACTAGTCATTGTTGTTTTGTGGCTGCTGCAGCGTCATGGTGCTGAATGTCGAGGCCAGAGATGGCTAATCCCATGTAGGAAGTCCGGCGTGCGGTTGGCAGAAGCCGGGAGGTGGTGCAGTCCAAGACCCGGCGTTCTCCATGACCGGGGCAGGCACAACATGCTGTTGAAGAGTCTGCTGGGCCAGCAGAGCGTGCTGAGGGGTGCCAGGCAGTGGCGCAAGTGGAGGCCACTGCCCAGGCTGTGGTCTAGGCCACATTTGGATGGCCCCGGCCCACGGGAGGTAGGAGGGCCATGGTGCGCCCCCGGAGCCAGAGCTGCCAGGTTTAAACTGTCCACCAAAGGGCGCGCTGGACTGGGCACCTTGCTGCGTACCAGTGGGCGCCGGGTTGCCACCAGCGCCGTCGCGCCGGCCGCCGCGTTTTCCGCGGCGATTCTTTGAGGGAGCAGAGCCACCCTGGAGCCTGAACTGGAGGCTGCAGGCTGCTTAACAACAGGAGGACGCGACGGGGCTGACGTAGTGGTGGAAGCAGCGAGCTCTGTCGATTGAGACGACGACGTGTTCTCCATCGTCAGCTCCTCCAGGAAGAGGTCAACCATCGCGTCCAGGAACGTGGGGAAGGGGCGCCCTCACCGGAGATGCATGCCGACGGTCTTGAAGCGCTCATTTAGACCGCGAATGAGGTTGAGGATGAGGGTGCGGTCGGTGACGATTTCACCTAGGTCACCAAGCGTGTCCGCCATGCGCTTGAGCTCCTTGCAGTAATCGGTGATGGACAGATCACCTTGAACGAAGTTGCAGAGCTTGGCGTCGAGGAGGAGGGCACGTGTCTCGCGGTTATTGAAGAACTGGGACTCCACGGCGCGCCAAGTGTCGCGGGCAGTGGAGTTGCGCGCTGAGATCGTCGCGGCGAGGTCGTCGGAGATGGTGCAAAGGATCCATGACTTGACAACACAATCCATGCGCTGCCAGTCAGGGAAACCAGGCGCCGGTAAGTCCTGCAGGACATGGTGTTGAAGGGAATACTTCCCAACGATGAGGAGGAACTGGTCGCGCCACCGATTGAAATTGCCGACGTTGAGGTCAAGAACAACCGTGACAAGATTGCGGATGTTCTGGACCGCAACAGCCTGGGAGTGGAGGTTGGCGATTGCAGCAGCCTCTTGCAGGAGGGCTTGATGCAGATCGGTGTTGTCGTTGTGGTCGGAGGCGTGATCGGAGAGGTCGTCCTCATCGTCCCCGTCCGTGGGAGCGCCAGCGGCGGCGCGTTCCTGCTCAGCGCGTGCTAGGGCGTCGCGAGCGTAGGCGGCGGCGGCGTCGTGCTCCAAAGCGGCGGCCTGGGCTTCCTGCTCAGCTGCGGCGGCGCGTGCGAGGGCGGCATCGTGCTCAGCCTTCCGATTGGCTGCGCGCAGGCGCGCAGCGGCATCCGCATCGGCAGCAGCCTTGGCCTGGGCATCGGAGTCCAGGCTGGATACTGTGGGGACGGCAGCCTTGGAGGTGGCGACGACGGCTGCCGATTTGGGAGAGGGGGAGGAGTCCCAGGCATCGGTGGGAGGAGCGCAGCCGAGGGGAGGGCGCGCTAGAGAGGAGCGTAGCCGAGGGGAAGAGGCGCGCTAGGGCAACGGAGGTAGAATCAAGGGGAATACCCAGACTCGTGATACCATGAAAGAAGAGATGACTCGGGAAAACTCAGTAGATTGATTATGGAGGTACCAAAGGAGTACAATATATATAGGCAAGGATTGTCAAGGGTTTATAGAAACACCCAATCAACAGTGATCCTTGTCTAGACCAAGATCATCTACCATAAAACCCTAAGGGGCGCCTACAGGCGCACTCAGCCTAAGCCCAAGGCGTAACAGCCCATATAGCAATGCTAGTGGCCCAAGCTAGCAGTCTAACACCCTCCACTCTACCATATGCTGGGACAACGAGCACATCATGCACATGATGCTTTGCCCTGGCCGAGTGGGAACCGTAGCAATCACAATTGACAAGCAAAACCATCTGAATTAGACAAGTCATTGCAGGATAAAACTAACAACTAACATAGTGCAGATTCTCAATGAGAAGGATTGAGCACACGATAATTGGTTTTTAGTTTCTGTCATCATAAAAATATATATTAAGTCACATAGTCTAAATAACAATCCATGAAAGATACAATAGGTTCATGCTGTGCAAATATAGACAGCTGCACATGTAAATACTTCGTTAATATGAAACCTCCTTCAAGAAGTTACATGCAAGCATGTCAACTGCCTGCTGAAACTGATTCCAGGTTAGTGTCCTACTAATTTAATTCTATATATAGATCAGTAGATAATTGAAACATAGCTTCACGAACAGGCAACTCTTCAAGAGTCGCATCTGGCCCACTTGACAGTGCAAATTCCAGCCTTATGGACAAGATGAGGTTAGCATTACATCCGGCTGATGATATTTCCCATCTCTGACAATTATGCACATCAGTCTTTCTTCTTCCTATCAACATATGGATACTTCTGGTAGATGAATATGCTTGTTGCGACAAGTGGTAATGCCATCAGGCAATAGAGCGATGGTGGCTTCCCATCAAACACAAATTGTAGCAGTGCAGTTACAAGGAGAGCTGACACTATAACAAAACCCTGAAAAAAAAGTCCAGTTCCCAGATGTCAATGAAAGGCATGGCTGCTTTTCATTTAATGTCAGTTTAGGCACTTGCCTTTCTAACGCCACCTGCATAAGTTGTGACAAGACCAACAAGAATTCCACCCACGGCATTCATTAATACCGGTACCTGAGGTAAAGAATGGTGATTAGAGACCCACACATCAATGAAGATCTATTACAGCTTTTGCTTCCATCTGTGTCGGATGTTACAGATGTACTTTTCAGTCAATGCAGGACATATCAGTGCCTTCAAAAGATTGGCATTAAAAATTGAAGCATAAAGGGAGGCAATACCTATTTCAATAATTTGGTGAGAAAAAGTTCACTTGCACTAAAGACAGTGAAGCAATATCCTAGTTAGATCCTCGAAGATCAATATTTACCTACTTGGCTATTTTGGACCAGTCAAGCAACAGATGCAAACATCAATATGGAAAAGCCTAATTATCAAGGCAAATGGCAAGGGTGCAATGCCAGGATATTATCCTGTCTTAACCATGAACCATCCATAAAAAAATTGGAATGCCTAGATTAACTGCTAGCCTGCTAGACTGATGTGCTAACTTAACAACTCACTAATGTTCTAGGTTCTACATTAACAAAAAAATTGAAAATTTATCTTATAGAGTTAATTACATAAAGCAGAAGATTGGAATTGCGTACTGGAAATATTGGTAACCAAGGTGTACGGTGTTTTTCTCCGTTTCAGTAACAGCATGTCATTGCAAATAGAAGTAGTTTGTGACAAAGTACACTCGTCTTTTAGGTTACATTCCCGCCTGTTATATACATACATATATGAAAACACGACCGGCCAAAGGAAGTACCCTACAATAACAGAAAGGTAATAAGACCCTTTGCCCCCGCGAGGATCCATTGATGGACCTCAGTCCCTACCGATTGCAGCAAACACTCCATGGAAGGTGATCGGTGCTGAAGACAGTCATTCCTGTGGTTACAAATCGTCCATGCACCCAGTATGACCAGCGACTCAGCGAGTTGAAGCTCATGTGTTTCTCCTTGCATACAAGGAGCTCTGATCAACGCCACAACTCTACAAAATTGTCCATCGGCGCAGCTGGCTGGTCTGAGAGGCTGCAGCAGCTAAAGATGCAATGCCAGGCCTCAAGGGCGAACACACAGGTCATAAGTGCTAGACGTCCTCATCAAACTGATCACACATTGTGCAGCTCGATGGGTGTGGCATTCCTCTTCTGGTCTGCCTGTCTGCAGTCAAGCACCGGTCTAAGATGGCTAGCAAGAGGAAGAGCTTGCAGCGCGCAGGTGCCCAAGATTTCCACAGCCTTTTGGCAGGTTCAAAGAATGATGAGCCATGGAAGAATGCCAAATATGTAGAGCTCGCAGAATACTCACCAGAGAGGCTGTGGCACCAATAGTGAACAACGAGAGGTCTGGCTGGAGGACCACCTCCACCAGGTCCCAGACATGTAGGTACTCTGCCAGGACAGAGGCTAAGTGCCCCTCTTATGTCCCTCACCCATCTGCGGTCAGGGAGGGCCTTATGCACCGTGTGGCAAGCTGAGATATGTTCAGAAACCACAGTGAACAGGTTCAGCGCCAAATCAGTTAAGCGGTGGTCATGCAACCATCTGTCTCTCCGAAACAGTGCGCTTAAGCCCTTCCTGATGGTTGCGATGACTGAGATATCGAACAGCGCCAGGGCATGCTATGTACTGATGCAGAGAAAGCCACCATGGCTAGTCCGGCTCTGTTTTTCTTTTCAACCACAGCCACCTCATCCATAAGGCCCATCCTAGCATAGCAAGGTTGTGGATACCGAGCCCTCCAAGTTCTGGTGGTCAGCAAACCCGAACCCAAGCAACCAAGGAGGGCCCTCCCTTCGCATCCTTCCTCCCCTACCAAAGGGAATTCTGGCAGATTTTGTCGATTGCCTTGAGAGCCCATGGTTGGGGGGTCCATCGCTATTAGCTGGTAGATGGGGATCGATGTTAGCATGACCTTGACCAGAACCACCTGGCAGCTCTTGTCATCAGGGAGCCCTTCCATCCTGGCAGCTGGTCTGCTATCTTGTCGATGAGAGGTTGAAGATCTGCTTTGTTCATCTTGTGAATGGACAAAAATGGCAAGCCAAGGTAGGCGCATTGGAATTCCTTGACCTCGCAATGAAGAACACGGTAGATAGGAGAGACCAAGCTTTTCTGTAAGTTGGCACGCACACCCAAGGCATTCCGGGAGAGGTCTAGGATGCCCTTGATCATCACCACACAACTGATCACAGGAATGGCACGACATCATCCATGTAGAGACACACGAGGTATCTGTCGTGGCATGAAGGGCTGTAACAGTCATTGCTGCTGGCCTTGTTGATGATGGGATGTCCTCTACCTTATCATCCACTCTCCCCCTGCCATAGGCCTCGTCTGTGCATGATCTCCTCGCCCGGCTCCCCATTTGCATAACCCGGGTTATTACAGAGAAGGGAAGCGTACAAAGCAGGTCGCACCATCCGTGGCCAAAACTGTCACTGCAGTACATCCAAAAGGAATGGCCATGACACTGTCAGAAGCCTTGGAGATGCCTAGCTTCATCATGATTCTGGGCTCCTTCCGCTAGTTAAGTGCTTGGCTCTCTGTTGAAGCAGCATAAAGTTGGATTGGGCGACACCACTTCTTGCAGTCTCAGTGCCAGGTGATTCTCCATCAGCTTAGCTACGAGCTTGGAGAAGCCATGTATAAGGCTTATTGGGCGGTAGCCTTTGACGGCAATGGCATCCACCTTCTTTGGGACTGACCAAGCGCCTCCTAAGAGGCCAGACTTGATTACTCCCCAAAGACTTGATTACTCCCCAGCAACACTGGTAGAACCTGCCCGTTTTTGGGCCTGGCAACTTATCGGAAGGGAACTCCTTGACTGTTTGCCACACCTCCGTGAAAGGCACATCGAGAGCAAGTAGGTCATGCTCCGGTAATCCTAGTGCTTCTAGGTTGATGGAGTGATCCCACCGCTGATCAGTGCCCATGGTCCCCTAGTCGACATAAAACACCTGGTGTTTTCCTCCTGGTTGGTCACCATTCGCCCGTCGGTGATCAGTTTGGCAATAAAGTTCTTCCTCTTGTGATACCGAGAATGCAATGGAAGAAGGCCATGTCCGCATCCCCTTCCCACAGTTTCGAGATGTGTGACTGTAGCATGTTATGGCACATCCCCCAGCGAGTGCTGCTTGAGTTTTCGCCTCAGCCACTGCTCATCCAGGGATAAAGCCCTTGTGTCCTAGGCAATCGCTAGGCGGTGCAGGATTGCTCTCACCATGACAGCTGCAACTTGGGGCGTGCTTGGTTCCCAGGCGAGCGAACTCGCCTCATCAGCGTTAGCCACGAGGAGCTTACCGGGCCAGGCAAGGCAATTTGGCTCGCTTCAGCTAGCAAGGGTTACAGCTTCCAAACCTCGTTCCACACAAGCTCTGAGAAAAGTTAGCTCGACATCCAAACGCATAGCTCGGTCGGTATCCTAGCTAGGCAAGGCGGCACAGTACTGAGCCAAGAAACCAAGCATGCCCTTGATATTGCCCACTCGGCATTGACTCCAGCCCTGCAGCGCTCACTCAGGCGCTTGAATTTGTGGACGCTCAACCGGGCACAAACTATATGCTGGCTGTTCCCAAGAAGTCTTGACAGTGTTGATGAACCCATCAAGGTCAGTCCAAACTCTCCAAGTGGAACCAGCATTTCATAGATGGGTTGTCGTGCAAGCCAAGGAGTAGTAGGCAGTGATCTGACGGCATTGTTGCCGCACTTTGTAAGAGACAGTTGGGGAAGATCACCTCCCAATCTTCCATGAAAAAATGCTCTGTAAAGGTGAACCAATGTCGGGGATGCACGCTCGTTGGACCAGGTATTATCTTCTCCTAATGAGAGGAACCACCTAAACCTGCCCATTGGACCAGGTATATACAGCATGCATGCTAAGGCTGTGCAGAATCCAAATGATTTAACTGCTAAATCACATAACGGCATCCAATGTGTACATTTTAGCTATCCCAATTTGTTTATTTTCTGAAACTAAACTTATACAACTACAGTTAAGCACCAAATCTTTATGGTTTTTTAATGCACATAACAGACAACTTGGGGTCATGTCCAGAGTTTACCCAACAGTGAGAGGGGTAAAAAACATAATGGAATAACAAAGAGTACTCACCACAGTCCAGAAAGTCCATTCATGGAAAAATCCATATTTCCTGATGGCCTCTCCATCTGGTGACTGATAGGTACTTGCTAACAAGCACATACTTCCAATAAATGACATCTCTATGGTCATCATGTAAGAGGTATGTTTTTTAACCTGAAGTATTAGTGAATATGTTAGCATTGACCATAAACTGCATCCTGGAAAGTAACAAGGTACGAAAGTCCAACCTGAGATGCCCACTGACACAATGAAGAAGCCAACCCAGACAGCATAGAAGCGACTGTAACTGGAATGATCCCGTATAGCAAGATATAGTCAGAGCCAACACCCTTGGAACCTTTGCTACTACTCTCCCCTACACTTAAAAGAATGGCAGCACCAATTAAGAGGGCCAATGCTAAAATTTGCCTGGAAGATTGCTTTTGCCTGCACAATGTTGCAATCAAACTAATGAGTGCTTGACTTACTATTACCAGACCTTTGTCTGCGATGTTGCAAAAGGAAATCAAACTACTGAGAGCTGGTAGTTGTTTAATCAGAGAGTTAATGACGTGATATGGTGTACGGAGAAGTTTTAAATGAAAATAGAAGAATCCCAACTTTCATGTGGTAAGTGATCTGTAGTAGACTATAAGCCTAGCTCTGATTATTAACACGATCTACCCAAGAATTAGCTCCAAACCCAATCATTAGAAAACAGACTAAATAGACACAAAATTGACTACTTCCCTAGTAGGCTAATTCTATATCATCCAGGCTTGATGATGAAACTCCATGCTGGGATTTCGTTTTTCATAACACATCAACCACTACTAGTTCTGCAAAATCCTTGAGGTCCCCCCCCCCCCCCCCCCCCCCCCCCCCCAACCCCCCAAAGACACATACATTTTTTATGGAAACTATGCTTATCGCTCTTGAGCTAAAAAAGGCATGGACGAGTAGGCTCATTGAATTATTAGCTTTGTGGCTGATTTTAAATATGTAGAGTTTTCATGTGGGCTTCCACATACTGAACAAATGTTGCAGGTAAACTTTAAAGCACCAGACAAGTTTTAAGAAGTGCTGCTTTTCCATTAGGTGATTATCTTCTGGTCTCAGGCATGATATGGAAAGGATGAAATGGCTCCATAAGTATTCAATACTAAGGAAGTTCCAACTGTAATACTTGCATACATATTCTGGTAGTTATTTCTTCAGATGATCTTCAACCTGAGTATTTTTAAGAAATTGAGATGCAAATAGGACATACCCCAAAATAAGAAATGTGAAAAATGCTGTCCACAAAAGCTTAGTCTGGTTAAGGATTGAAAAAGTCAAGGAATCCAGATTCTTGTATGATACTTGCAGCAGACTATTCTGGAGGGCATAGATGGCAGCAGGCAGTCCAGACGCAGTCAGTGATCCAGTGAAAGTCCAGTTACTGAACTGTTTTTTCAGACTACCCTCTGCAATCAATAAAATGATTGCACAAATAACCTATACAGATGAAAAGGAAATCAGAAGCACCCAGGTGAAAAACATGTCATATTGATCATAATAAAAACTAGTACCAGACCTTTGCTGCTTCCGTTGCAAGAACTAGTGAGGTCACTATAGTATCTTGGCTGTAGTTGTAGAAACAACAAAGGGTTCAGTACATTCAAAATGGTACTTGGTTCCCTTTCATAATAAATAGCTGTGCAAAGAATGCAATTTCACAAAAAACAGAAAACCTTGCATCTCAAAGCCATAAATGTGCATTGCTGAAAATTTTGGTATGAACTCATGCACTTTTCATGGGTTGGTTAAGGTATTACCAAAGAAAGGGAGCTATGTCCATCTGATTCATCTATATCATGGTCCATCCAGTTCAGCTATACCATTGTCACATAGAGGAACCTATCTGCTTGATCTTAAACAAGAAAACTTATTACCCTATCCAATTTATCAAGCAAATATCAAGTCTCAACTGACTAGAACAGTATAATATCCTAACTAGAATAAACATCGATCAAATTTTTGTCTTTTTTTTTGGAACGATGCAGGAGCTCTGCCTAATCAATTAAAAGGGAGCAAAGAAAAGGTATACACCACTGTTGCAAACTTGATAAACATTCAGGCGAGAGGTGTGGATAAACATCCAGGACCTGATGCTGAGAAAAGGAAGAAAAACGGAAACGCACAATAGGGATTCTTAAGGTGCTACAAAAAGGGCGCTTCTACACTGGTTAATGTCCTCCACGGTGCGGAATGCCACTTCATCCGCATCGAGTGATGAATGTTCAAAGATGTGTCTGTTTCTCTCTTTCCAAATATTCCACATGATGTAGATTATGACCCCATTGAGCTCATGACGTGAAGGTTTTGGCGTGGCTTTGGAGGTTTCATGCCACCAACCGTCTGACGCCGGTTTGTGAAGTCATCTGACGCGACGTTCTGTGGGAGGTCCATGTAAGAATGGAGAGTACTCACACCCCAACGAAGTTTGAGAAGGGGCAGTTAAGGCAAAGGTGCAATGCCTTTTCTGGATCGGTGTGGCATACAGAACATGTAGGTTGGTGTGGCCAGCCCCTATTTACAAGGTTGTCTGCTGTGAGAATTTTATTTTGGACTAGCGTCCAAGCAAAGAATTTGTAATTGTTTTTGGTCTTGGCCTTCCACACAAGGTTGGGGTCAAACGGCGAGAAGGAACCCTTGAATTGTGAAAGGTAGGCTGATTTTGAGGTGTCGGAGCCATCTCTTGTCCATCTCCAGCCAATGGTCTCGAGGTTGTTTGGCAGGACTCGACCTGCTGGACTTGTGACCAAAGATCAACAAATTCGGTGACATGGACCACCATAGAAATTTTGTGGCGGAGAATGCGAATCCACCTCCCACCTGAGAGTCCAATGGCGACAGAGTTGTTCTTGCGCCTAATCAGCTTGAACAAGGACGGTGCTATGTATTTGAGTGCACTTCGGTTGAGCCACTTGTCTCGCCAAAACGGGCTTTGTTATCGTCTCCAATTGAAATGATGGCAGGCTTCAAAAGGCTGAAGGTCAGTGTCGTCGCAAGTAAGTTCAGAGCCCGCCCATGGTTTGGACTCTTCAGTCCAGTCTAACCAAAGCCACTGTAGGCGAAGTGCGCGGCTGAATTTTTCAAGGTCCAAGATGCTAAGTCCGCCCAAATTGAGGGGTGCATGCAACGTTTCCAAGCTACACGACATTGGCCGCCACTCGCATTGTCACACACCGTCCAAAGGAAGGAACCGCAGATCCTACCAAGCTGCTTTTTGGCCCATTTGGAGAGAAAAACCATGAGCGTGTATCTTGGAATTCATGAGAGAACCGAGTTGATCAAAGTCAGCCGGCCTTTCCAGCTAGGTAGTCTTGCCCCGGTTTTGTCAATGATAGGCTGAAGATGTGCTTTGGTGAGCTTTTTTAGGACGAGATAACGGCAAGGGAAAGACAAGAGCTGCCCTACAGAGCGTAAAATGATTTGGACGATGTCAACTCCCTCGCAGCTAATTGAGAGGATGGAGCTTTTTTTTGTAGGAGCGTGGCCAGCCCAGAAGCCTGTCAAAAAGTGTCGAGGATGTGGCGAATGGTGTCCAATTCCGGAAGACTGGGTTGATGAAAATAACTGCATCGTCTGCATATAGAGAAATGCGAAGATTGAGCTCTTGTGAGCCAATGGGAGTGGGCATAACTTGTTCTGAAGCTAGCTCAATCATGCTGTGAAGTGGATCAACTGCTAGGATAAAGAGCATCGGTGAGAGGGGGCTACCTTGTCAAATTCCCTTGCCATGTGTAAAGCGTTCGCTGGGGATGCCGTTGAGGAGGTCCCCTGAGGTTGCTGCTCCGAAAAAGAGAGAGATCCATTGCCGCCATTTTAGGACAAACCCGAGCCTTTGGAGAAGTTCAAGGAGATAACCCCAGTTAACTGAGTCAAAGGCCTTAGCGATGTCAAGCTTTAGGAAGAGGGCAGGGGTTTTACCCGTGTATAGGCAACGGATTGTGTTTTGGACAAATACAAAATTGTCTTGGATGCAATGTTTTTTATGAAGGCACATTGGTAGTTTGATATAATGCCACGGAGTTGTGGTGGTGGTGCCAATCTGTTTGCAAGAAGTTTGGAGAAGATTTTTGCAATGCTGTACATAAGGCTAATGCGCGGTAATCTCCCACATGTAGGGCGTCATTTTTTTCGGAAGGAGAACGATGTGTGCTGTATTAACTATCCTGAAGCTCCCAGGTCTCAGATTATGGAGGCAGCCAAAAGCTTCCGTGTCAAATCAAATGGATCCCAATTTCCCGTGAAGTTTTTTAGATAAATGTTAGCTGAAATGCTACTGCATAGGCTCCCACGCCTCCACAATGTGGATGTCTACAAGGAGGCAACTAGAATTCGCTCGTCCCGCGACTCCCAAATTGTACATGCCTTACTGAAAGGAAATCAAATGGTCTGAAAAAAAAAAGGAATCCGAGCACGAGCGTTCTAGGGTAGAAAAGCCGTCTACTGCTGCAAAATCAACTAGGGAAGGCGCTCTGGCTGGCACGTGCGAGGGATGGGTTTACCGGACAAAGCGCTTGGAGATGAGGGGCTGGACGCCGTACTGCAGGGTGAGGAGCGCCAGGTAGAGCGCCACCTTGCGCCGGCTCGGCGCCGCTGCTGCCGCTGCCGCGGCCGCCGGAGTGGACGAGGAGCCCATCCGGACTCCGGCGCGCTCGCTCGGTTCCGAATTCCGATCCAAGCAACCAAAATGCGCCCGGCGCCCGCTGTCCCTGTTTCGGGAACTTTTCCTTTCCTTGACCGAGCAGGGGAGCCCGCTTTACTCGCCAAAAAAAATCCCGTGTTTCTGGTCTTGATTTGATTTGATTTTATGCTGAAACAGGGAGGGGGCACAGGGAAACAGGACAGAGACTGGACGAGCACGCCGGCCTAAGTCGCTCCCACGTTTGCGCTTGCGCGGCTGGGGGCAAGGCTCGGCTGCATCGAAGGAATTGGCTCTCTCTCTCTCTCTCTCTTTTTTTTTCGATCAAATGGAAGGAATTGGCACGTGCGCAAAGGGTTATCCGTAGAAAATTTGGAAAGGATTTCTGAACTGTTTTGAACATAGATATAAATACTTAAATATTAGTTGTACTCTCATCGTCCTTTTTTAAACTAAACTAATAAAATATGTGCATGTGTTGTATCAATTTTTTTTTTGTTGCATAGTCACCGGAACGATTTACGGCTTAGAGTTTTATTCAATAATCGTCATATGTTCCATCCAATACGCTCAAACTTCGTACTATCGTTTGACGCGATTTAAAATTGGACTTCATATCATCACTAGACGCACGTTGTTCTAACTCATATAAGTACATGTCATAAGTCCAGGTCATATAGGACAGGAAGCAATGTGAAAAGCATTGTGGGAAATAAAGAAAACGGGTGGAAGAATCTTTTCACTGTTTAATATTAGATATAGATATAGATATAGATAAATAAGATACGCCAAAAGGTTAACTTGTCTCTCACTAATTAGTGAGTTTGGTTGTCAAATTGCTTAATCTCCTAACAACACATAGGTTAAAAAAGGCACTGTGCATGTTATTGATTTCAGGTACAAAATACAAGTCATATGGGCAAGATGGTATTTGAAAGGCACACATGGATACGGTTTAAAAAGCAAGCATGAATGAATAGGGTTAAGTAATCCAGATTATATCTTATAATTTGGGATAGATTTTAAACATTCAATACTTGTATCTTAGAATGGAGGGAGTACAATATTCATGACTCATTAGGTCCACAAAGCAATAGGACAATAACAGAAAGAGTTGTCCCCTAGCACCATGGAGGCTGAAGATAGTTCATGGCCATAGTCTCGCAATTAGCATGTATTAGGGTAAATCCAACCGTTAGGCAGATAAGTTTGACTGACCGACCATTGTTTAGTCTCATGCCAGACATTTGGTAGGATAGACTTAGTCAAGGATCCTAGCTTTCATTTTCTCATTGGCTTGGTTTCCCACTAGGACAATAACAGAAAGAGTTGGCCCCTAGCACCATGGAGGCTGAAGATAGTTCATGGCCATAGTCTCGCAATTAGCACATATTAGGGTAAATCCAACCCTTAGGCAGATAAGTTTGACCGACCGACCATTGTTTAGTCTCATGCCAGACATTTGGTAGGATAGACTTAGTCAAGGATCCTAGCTTTCATTTTTTTCATTGGCTTGGTTTCCCACTAAATACTTCCATAACTATTTACATACCAGAGAAGCCCATAGAGGGTGTTCCTCTCTCCATCAGTGTTGTTGGTACGAGAAAGACATAGTGGTTGTGTCTAAACCTTAAGGGTAGCTCCGAATATATAAGAGGAAAGAGTTGGCTAGCTCAGCAGATGTAGGTGATGATATAAATGCTCATTGTTAAGTAATTGAATGTGATGATCGGTTGTTGGAGACCGACGACAACAACAACTATTGGTTTCTTTGCGGACGAAGGGTAGAGCCACATCCATGGGCCCTCACCCACGGTGTATGTCGATGTGACATGGACAAGGGCTTGGTGAGCATCGTTGCCAAAGGTCGAGAGCGCTAGGATGGTATTGGGAAGGGAGCCACGATTAACGAGAGGAGTCGCTAGGTGTGCAACAAGGAGGAGAGTGAAAGGATCAAGATGCCCAAGAGGGGGAGTGAATTGGGCTAATTCTAAATTTCTTTGCAATAATTAAACTCTACGGTTAGCCCAATTAACCCCTTGTGCCTAGAAAGTGTTGCCATTGATCTAACGCACAAAAGTTTAGCACCCTAAGTTCCAATCCTACTCTAGCATGGCAATTCTAGGAATGTAAATGACAAGAATTGAATTGCTCAAAGTAAATGCTCAAAGTAAAAAGAGAAAGAGGAATGCGGCGATGTTTTGCCGAGGTATCGGAGTGTCGCCACTCCCCACTAGTCCTCGTTGGAGCACCCGCGCAAGGGTGTAGCTCTCCCTTGATCCGCGCAAGGATCAAGTGCTCTCTACGAGTTGATTCTTTGACACTCCGTCGCGGTGAATCACCCACAACCGCTCACAACTTGAGCTGGGTCATCCACAAGCACTGCCGGATGATCACCAATCTCCCAATCACCACCAAGCCGTCTAGGTGATGGCGATCACCAAGAGTAACAAGCATGAACTCTCACTTGACCATGACAAGCCTAATGAGAAGGGTGGATGCATAATTTACTACTCTTGATCTCACTAATGAGGGTTCTCTTTAGGATTCTCAAATCTCAATCACCTCACTAGGACCTTGCTCTTCTTGGCACTCTCAAGAATGTTTCTCAGCTATTGAAATGAGCAAAAGTACCCCCTACACATGAATGGAGGAAGTATTTATAACATGGGCTGAAAAATGAACCATTATGTGCCTCTGTGGGGTGACCGGACGCTTCGGTTAGTTCACCCCGAACTCCAGTGATTATAGTGTGACCAGACACATTTGGTCGTGATTTTCCCTCTCTGGAACCTTACTGGAGTCGATCGGACGCTGGCCCTCAGTGTCCGGTCACTAGACCTCTCAGCGTCCGGTCGTACTAGACGAAAACACCTTGGTTAAATGAACTGACCAGACCCTGAGCCAGCGTCCGGTCACACCAGAGCCAGTGTTCGGTCAGTATTTGACCCTCCATTCACTTCCAACTCTTGATCATACGTGAATGGAGTTTGCTCCATTGGATCTAAGGGCTATTTTGGAGCTACCTAGTGCTAGATTTAACAAGTGTGTACCACACCTAACTCACTAGACTCACCTAGGTCAAGCTACCCGTCCATACCCCCCTTAATAGTATGGCCAAAGGAAAAACAAAGTCCTAAACTACTCTAAGTGTCTCTTTAACTCCAATCGACACTTAGAACTAGTCCATCCTTAACCTTATCGTTCATCCTTTGAAAACCGAAATGATTTCCATCGTAGGGGCATGACCACCATAATAGCCCAATCGATCTCCATTACCATGACCTAACTTGATTGCCTCTGCAAAACACACGTTAGTCATAGTAATCATGTATTGTCATTAATCATTGAAACCCAACAAGGGGCCTAGATGCTTTCAATCTCCCCCTTTTTGGTGATTGATGACAACACTACCTCGAGTATGTGAAAGAGTTGAGGTTTCTGACATGCTTGGTTCATATAAGCTTTTGGCAATAAGAACAAAAGTGTTAGGCAAGCTTATATGACCCAAGCCAACATGATGTACTCAAAAGATATGAAATAAGCATGAGTACAAGTAATAAAGCTCATTTGCATCGGAGTAAAACGCGGAAGTAAAGCGAATGAGCATAGTACAAGTGATATGACATTTAAATAATTCAAAGTAGAAAACACACATGTCATATATCACTATCACATAGATATCACTATCACATAAATATAGTTTAATGCATAAAAGTATACACACGATGAATGCATAATAGTGTATCACACATAAAAACCAAATATAATAGATACTCCCCCTAAGTCGCTCCCCCCAAGACTAACATACTCGATCCCTCTCCCCTTTGGCGTCAAACACCAAAACCTAAGGGTCGGTCGGCGGGGCTACAGTGGATGAGTCAGGCACTGAGGTACGAGGAGCAAGCTAGAACTGAGTGCCATCATCATCTGAACCAGAGCTTTGAGCTGTCTGACCCTCTGTAGCTAGAAGCGACGCTGAAGCGATCTGGGTCGGATCAACAACTGGAGCTGCTGTAGACTGTGCAGGTATGACTGGAGCAGCTGGCTCTGATGATGCCACTGACAAAGGGAGCGTCTCTGTAGTCCCGGTAATAGGTGCAACTATAGAAGGACCTGGGACATGCAAATATGGCAGAGTAGGCTACCCTATCAACTCACTGAAAGAGGCACCAAGGCTCCTGGACACTATAGTCTCTAGCACTAGCAGCGAGGAAGTCTAAGCCGGTGTGAAGCCCGTCTAAAGAGGTGTGAGCTGTGGGGCTAGCACTGGCGAAGCGAACCACTAGGACACCTGCTCTATAGGAGAAGCAAACTATGGTGGTGGATGTCCCTGACTCTGAAGCCCACTAGGCTGTAACGCTGGAGTCATAGAAGTGGTGGCAGGCTGACCAAGCTAGGGTGAAGACTGTGGCAGTGGAACCCTAATAGCTGTCACTACATGCTGCATAAATCCAAGGAGCTGTTGCTGCATGAGGAGCTGCTGCTGATGCATGGCTTGCTGCTACTGTTGTATGGCCTACTGCCGCTAAAACTCATCATGTCAAGTCTGGAACTGTGCAAACGTGGTAGCGGTCTCCTGAGCCTGGCGAACCTGATCCAGCCTCATCCGCTCAAGTATGGCAAGTAGAGCAGGGTCTGTCTGCAGTGTAGGTGGAGCTAAACAGGAGCTACCAGCCTCAAGGTCATGTCGTCAAGGAGGCATCTAAGGTATCTCGCAGTAGTCCTCATCTGAGCTATCACTGGGGTCGCTCGCAACCATCCCCTCCTGCTGAGCATCCAACTGCTCCTCCTCTATAGCTACTATGCCCCTGATAGTAGCATCCTGCTAGGTTGCAGTCTCTGGCACCTCTAGACGATGGTGCGGCTGGCTAGGTGTAGTTGGTGTACTATGGCAGATCATTTGAGTCAGGTTATATGCAGGGAACTCTATCATAGCACCACTGTACTCAGCTAGCATCTCAAGCGGCCTCACTATAACTGTCCTATGAATAAGAAACGTGATCTAGTGGGCATAGGGCAACTATCGGTGACCTCTGAACCCCTCAGCAATAGTATCATCCATCTCTGATAGAAGGAAATCCCAAATATCAAACACTATCTACTGCATCAGACAGTTCAGTAGCCACAACTATATGCGAGTCAAGCCCTCATGATACCCCATCCTCGGAAGCAGTGTCCTCCTCATAATGGCATCAAGCACTCTAGCAGTGGAAGTAAGATCACTAGGTGTCCTGCTAGACCCCTAGCCGAATGGCTCTGTGAAGCAGTGGCAGACTAGATCTGTAGGGGGCACCATCCCACCATGAGGATGTCTAGGGGCGCTGTCTGTCCATAGCACACCTCATGTAGCCGGACGGGCTGCTCCTAAAGCCTGAGTATCTCTATGACCCTAGTACTCATCAGCCTATAGTCTCTGCCACTGAATGCAAAGTGTATGAATCTATGCTACGGGTCAATCCAGAGAGAAGCATAGAACTGATGGACCCAAGATGGAACATATAAGCTTGTCCGTCCAAGTAAATCGGTCAGCCCTAGCATGTAAGAAAGGTAGGGGCGAATGTGCTCTCCAGCTGCTGCAACAATAGACTCTATGCTGCACACCCTCTGAGATCTAAAAATAGCTCCACTATTAAGATATGCATTGTAGAAGTCCTCCTGCAGTGGTGTGTAGAAGCCCTCTGATGCACGCTCATCTCGCCTCGGCGGAAACCACTGCTTAAACTCCACAAATCTGAGCTGCTACACCTGCTTGGCCGTGGCGGCCCTCAGATCTAGATGAGTCATTGGAGGCAGGCCCTATGGTCTGGGCGGTGGACGAGAACCCCTCCGCTGTGTATCTGCCCTTGGTGTGACTAGAACACGGGTACGACTAGAGCAGCGAAGCTATGGCTAAGGTGCCTGCTCTGTCTCCTTGGCCTGCTGTCCCTCCTGAGTATGCTCTGCTACCTATGGTTGCTGTTGTGACTCCCCCTGAGGCTGACTCTCATCCAAGATAACTCGTTGTCCCGCAACCATGACAGTCCCAGCTGGACCACCATGACGGCGCTCAACCTGCTCAAGTGCTTCTATTATCGCTAGTGGAAGCTGCTGATCTGCAATAACTACACCACTGCAAGAACCTCCTCTCTCTCAGCATGCTCTGTGGCCTCTACAACTGTGGCTGCTCTAGCTGTATCTGTATCTGCATCTGGATACTTCTGCTTCTTTGTTGCAAGTTTCTTTGTCGCCTTGCCTTTTGGATCTGTAGGCAAGTGAGGCGGGTGTCTCGGATCCTCATCACCGGGACCACCTCCAACATTCTTGACATGAACCATCGGTTGGATCTGAAAAGAACAACTGCCGCTGACAAGAAACAACTATCAACTGTCACTTCCGAGGCTTGGCCTCGATCCGTACTTGCGAGCTTGGCCCCGAGTTGACTGACAATAGTAAATAGCACCTCAACGGCACTGACTCGCTGCACGATAGAATAGAGGATATATAGATAATCTTAATTATACATCTAGAGATATGAAACCCTAAGAAAGCAAGCAATTAGATGTGAAATTGAATCGAGGGCTTGCTACCTGATGAACCGGCGATCCGATGAGAAGAGAAACGACACGTGGGGAACCACCGTATTGGCTAGGGTTAGGGTTGCAATGTGGCAAGAAAATGACTGTGAAGAAGTGAATCAGCGAGGAGAGCAACTTGGTATGGGCACTGGCAAAGCTCTTGAAAATGACACTGATTAGGGCGATGCTAGGACACGAGCACTCGATGATAGGCGTAGCAGTGGCGCTAGATTGCTGTAGGCATGGGCATGGATGGCACAGTGGCGCGCGGGCAGCAGTGGCGTAGGAGCAGGGCGTGGTGGTGAGACGGCGGCGCTGGCGCGGGGAGGTACAGTGCGGGCGCGGTGGCGCTAGAGCTGCAGTGTGGGAGCAGCGGCCCAAAGCAAAGGCGTAGGGCACTGGCGCTGGAGTGTGGGCATGATGGCGAGGGACAACGGCGGTGGAGGTGAGCTCGGTGGCTAGGGCGCAATGGAGGCTCTGCGGTGATGTCAGCATATGTGGCTAGGTCAAAAACACCGGTGCGACAATTTATGGTGGCCCCCCAACACGATGAGAAAGGAAACAGAGAAAAGAGATCGAATCCCGCATGTTTTCTACTGACCGGACGCTCCGGTGGCAGCGACCGGACGCTGCCACCCAGCGTCTGGTCGATTCCAGTAAGGTCCAAAACCCCTAGAATCACGACCGGACGCGTCTAATCCCTACTGACCGGACACATCTAGAGTCCAGTGCAAGCTGTCTCCTTCGTGTATGATCGACCGGACGAAGAGCCACCATCTGACCGGACGCTGGGAGAACACTGTTTCAGCGTCTGGTCACTCCTTCGTAGCAGTAGTTCACCACCTGTGAACTGACTGGACGCTGGACATCAGAGTCTGGTGCAGCATCCGATCACTCCTTTTCCAGCGAATCTTCAAAGTCCTTCGTGCTGCCTATTCCCAATCAAGTCCCAACTCCAATAAGATCCAAATAAGCACCAATTGGGACTGATGTGAGTGACCTCTCTCAAACCCTCATGTTTTTCAAAAATATTTTGCCTTAGGCTATTATTCTTTTTATGAAAATAGGCAATAAGAGGGCAATTGAAGATAAACGATAAAACAACATTCATGCATATGCAATGCAATACTTGAAGATAAATCTAGTTGCTTGTCAAGTTTGATCCAAGGTTATGCTTCTTCACATGCTTTATGGCGGTTATCTTAACCATGTTAGACAAGCCCTATATGCATTACCAAAAATTAAACATGATGTATATTACAATGCAATGCAAGGGACAACACAAGCTCATTTTTTTGTGAAGTTACTAAAATCAAGAACATTGAGCTCATTCCGCAATCGACAAAAAGTCGCCTCATTTAGCGGTTTAGTGAAGATATCTGCCAATTGATCCTCGATCCTTACACCTTCTAATGATATATCATTTTTAGCAACATGATCTCTAAGAAAGTGATGACGGATATCTATGTGCTTGGTGCGAGAATGTTGAACCGGATTATTTGCAAGTTTTACCGCACTTTCATTGTCGCACAAAAGAGGTACTTTATCTAGAACTACACCATAGTCTAACAAAGTTTGTTTCATGTAAAGTATTTGTGCACAACAAGCACCCGCGGCAATGTATTTCGCTTCGGTGGTGGACAAAGCCACACTATTTTGCTTCTTGGAGGACCAAGACACAAGTGATCTATCAAGCAAATGGCACCCTCCGGATGTGCTTTTTCTATCAACTTTGCAACCGATATAATCTGAATCGGAATAGCCAACTAACTTAAATATAGCTCCTTTGGGATACCAAAGGCCAATGCTTGGTGTGTGCTTAAGATACCTAAGGATTATTTTTATGGCAATTAAATGAGTTTCCTTAGGATTAGCTTGAAATATTGCACACATACACACACTAAACATGATATCAGGCCTAGATGCGGTTAAATATAACAAGCTACCAATCATAGAGCGATAGATAGTTTGATCAACCGTGTTACCTCCCTCATCTAGGTCGAGATGTCCATTAGTTGGCATTGGTGTCTTGATTGGCTTACATTCATCCATCTTGAATCTCTTGAGAAGATTATTTGTATATTTCTCTTGAGAGATGAAAATCCCTTCTCTCATTTGTTTGATTTGAAAACTATCGACGAAATATGGTCGGCAGTCTACCTAGGGGTATGCCCAAGGTAGTAGATTATCAGCAGATAGGTGCGCAAGCTATGAACGAGATGGTGACGCAAGACAGACACGAGGTTTTATCCAGGTTCGGCCGCCGTGAACGCATAATACCTACGTCCTGCGTCTGATTGTATTGTTGTATGTAAATGAGATAATTTTTGAGAGGGGTCCCCTACCCACCTTATATAGTCTGGGGGCAGGGTTACATATCTGGAAACTAATCCCAACCAGTTACAATTGCTATAGGTGGCCGGATAAGGATTCCTATTCTAACCGACCAGGATCTTGCTTGATCTCCAAGTCTGCCTTGATTCCTTGCGCGGGACTCCGAGCAGATCGGCTGGGCCGCGCGTTGTCTTCTAGTGGGCCGGACCCCCTGGTCCGAGCCGGCCCAAACCTAGCCATAAGGGTATAGGGGTTAATACCCCCACAGCTAGTCCCCGAGCACCATGTATTATGTTGCGACACGCCGTTTGATCTTCTTCGGCTAATGCGGTCTGTCTTCATGTCATCTCCAACTGGTTGAAACATTAACCAAGCAAATGTGCCAGTATTCTGGCCAGCACAGAGAGCAGTAGACCATGATTATAGCCGAAGATTCCGGTTGTCCGAAGAATGCTTGGTGCTCTAAAGAAAAAATAAAAAGATTTTCTTTCCTGATCAGGTGTGCCCACTTGTATTTCTTAAAAGAAATGTAAGTGACCCTTGTACAGTAGTAGTTATGGCCAACAGTCAGAGTGTAGGGGTCGATAAAATAAGCACATTCACCGCAAGGTGAAGTGTGCCCACTTAGTCCCCGAGCCTGGTAGTAGGTGACGTAGGCATGTGGTGCCAGGGTCTAAAAAGAATTCCCAGTTAAGTTGAGGATCCAATCATCATACAAGCGATACGAGCTGCACCGGCAGGTGCATCATACCGATGTAGTCCCCGAGCTTGCTGGAAGATGAGGTATCAGCCTTGTAGCAAGGTCTAAGTGAAAAAATAAATACCTCTCAACTGTATGTGAGTACAAATCATATGTAGCCGAGGAGAGCGGTCCCTAAGCAATGGTCGGAGAGTGGTCGGGGCAGTCCTCGAGCGCAGCATAGGGAAAACGTTGAATCCTCGAGAATAACCATAGCCGGGACAGTCTCCGAGCACAAAGGTAGTCGGGACAGTCCTCGAGCACGAGGACAGTCGAGACAGTCCTGAGCACGAGAGTGGTCGGAACAGTCTCCGAGCACGATGGTGGTTGGGACAGTCCCCGAGCACAAGGATAGTCACGACAGTCCCCGAGCACGAGGGCGGTCAGGACAGTCCCCAAGCACAAAAAGTGTGGCAAAAATCCATATGCCACTTTTACTATTATTTTATGTATTTATTTATTTATTTGTTCTGACAAGTCCGGTCTGACACGTCTGGTAAAAAAAGTAGACGGGTATAGCACATCATACTGCCTTTTTGTCTTGTCAAGCAAATAGTTGCATGGCACCTATCAGTAGGTGCGTCAGCGTGGGCCCTCCCACACTGGCAATGAAGAGGCGCATATATTGGCGTAGATCTCAAGGCTGAGTAATACTACAAATGTGTAAACAACCGTCTACGGTGCGTACGCTCGTCCCCCAAGAATCCTGGGCAGACGAAATGGCACAACTCTTGGGTTAAATATGGTATATGATAGGTCAGTTACTATTTACTAAACCCCATTGCCATTCACAACCGCAGCTTTCGTCTTCCTCTCGCCAACCAACCCTAACACATCCGAAATCGCCACCAATCAATCCACCATCGCTTCGACTGCCGCCTCTGCTAATCCCCCGCTGCTGTTGAAGATTAGAACACTCCCCATTCACTAGCAAGGCCAGAGTGAGAGGTGGAAAATGAAAGGAAATGGCGAAAAGTGATGCATAGAAGAAAACAGGGGTCATGGCGAAGGAATGGTGGAAGTCGAAAAGCAACGAGCAGACCATTAAAGACCTCATCGCCATGGGTACTCCATAACAAGGAGCTCGTAGGATGGCGTGCACCGGAGGGTGAGGGGTACCCCGATCCACAACCAGGTGAGATCGTGGTGTTCGAGGATTTCTTTAAACGGGGATTTGAAGTTTCGATACATCCGTTTCTTCAGGGGCTCTATCTTTACTACGAGATTGGGATTTGCAATCTACATCCCAACTCGATCCTCCTTGTTGCCACTTTTATTCATCTATGCGAAGCGTATGGCGGCTTCCAGCCCCATTTCGATTTTTTCCGCCATCTTTTCTGTCTGCGGAAGAAAGGAAGCGGTGGTTCGAAGATAGCTGGGGGTGGATACCTCAACCTCCATGACGACATGAAAGCCCAATACCTGCACTGCCCATGGAACATGTCGCTCGATGACTGGTACAAAAAATGGTTCTACATCCACGAAGAGCTGAACACGATTACGCTGTGTGACGCGGGCTACATTCTGGAGAAGAAGACGAGCTGGTCGGAGAAGCCCGAGCATCTGGAACAGATCCCAGAAATATTTGGAATGATCCCGTGGAAAAAACTAGATGGTCCGAGTGTAGTCAGGAGTTTCATCAGCCGACGAGTCCAGCCCTACCAGAGGAGGGTACATCCCGGCTATGAGTATCAAGAAAGCATAGACCCGACGAGGACGAGGCAGAGGGCGCTTGACAAAATCGAAGTCAAAGCTAGAATTGGCGAGCTATTTAACTTAGCTGATCCAAATTATGCCAGATTGAGCGACATCGAGCATGCTTTCAAGCTTGCCCGACCTCCCCCAAATGTAACTCGTCTTGCCGCGTACCCGTAGTCTTATATTGTGGTAGGGTAAGTGGAAACTTACTGTGTTCACTCCCTTTTGTTACCCAGGTTAATGGTAGGGATAGAGCGATAGTGTTTATGTCGCCACCCCCTGGAGTAGAGTGTCCACAAGGAGCTGATCCCACCACCCAGACCAGCGTTGAGATCGAGAACGAGGACGTCGACTGGGCGGTGCTCGGAGCTAGAGAGGAGGTAGCGGCCAAAGCTGCTGGTAAGCAGCTGGCTGCCCCCAAACAGTCGAAGAAGAGATCAGTAACCACCCTGCTCACCGGGGGAGCGCTAAATATCAATGAGCCCGAGGAGGACCCAGAGGAGAACCCGGCCAGCAAGCGTCGGTAGGCGATTTCTACTTGGCCGGACGATAACACAGAGGAGGGAGAAGATGCAGACACCTTTCAACTTGTCCCTTGAAAAAGGAGGAAGCAACTGGAGTCGATGGAGCAAGGTGGGTCCTCCGCGCCTGTGGGACCCACATCGCCGATGGCGGTGAAGGATGCAGCCGGGTCGACCTTGGGAGTACCTGGGCAAGGAACGCGATCGGCTATAAGAGCGACAACTCAACCGAGCACGCCACTGACCACTACAACGCGAAGGACAAGTGGCAGAGGGGTCGAGCACCAAGGCCCAGCGATAGTGCTAGATGTAGAGGGAGACCAGGAGTCATCCACACAGCATGTGGAGCAAGTATGGCCAAAGAGACACGCCTTCTCCACATCATTCTATGCTTCCAACATGTAAGTATTTGTAACCTTGATATAAGTTAGCAATTTGCATTTAATATGATTGCTTTCTAAACTTATCTCAGATGTACTAGCTCGGTGTCCAAAGAAAGTCTAGACCAGCTAGCCGAAAGTGACGTGGCACCGCCAATAAGTATAGAGCAGACTACCCAGCAGCCGGCCACCGAGGAAGCCATCGTAGAAGATCCGTCGGGGCCTCGGCAAGCGAGTAGTCAGACAACAGTCCCCGAGCAGGTGGTCGAGGGACCAGCCGAGCCGGGCATGAGTGCTTCGAGTGCTAAACCTGCTGAGGGCAACACCTCAGTGTCGAGGGTAACAGAGCAGACCGAGGAGCAGCGGCCGGAGGTGAGAGCACAGACCACATTTACCGACGCTGCAGCTCATGGGAAGGCTATGGTGATCACAGATGCTGCTGACGTTGGGCCAGCACCAGGACCTGAAGAAGAGCCCGAAGAGGACGAGGTGGAGGAGGTCCTGGGCCATCCGCAAGACAAGCGACAACATGTTTATGTGTTGTGTTGGTGGAACGACCAATGGGTTATCCATGAGGAAGTCCCGGAGGTCAAAGAAACCAAGAAAGTTGAACGGGTGGTGAAGCGGCTTGTTACGGAAGTGCAGGTAAGCTTCGCTTCACCCCCTGGTCTTGCAGTCTAGTCATAGTTGTCTTACTTAGCTATCTGCACATAGGACTTAATGAAGGCCGCAAGGTACCGCAAGAAATGCTTCAACCAGATCAAGGGGATCATTGGAAACAACAAGGAGCTGATGACGGAGGTGGACCGCTTGCGCCAGTGACTTGAAGCCGCCGATCATGAAAAGACGGTGCAAGATTCCTAGAACCAGAATTTAGTCATCCAGCTCACTAAGAAAGAGCGGGAAAGAATAAGTAAGTAGCCCTTTTATCATACCGACTACTGACAAGTGTTGTTGCGATGTTGGTAGTAACAGCTGTAGTGTAGGCTTAGAAGCTGAAGTGATCCATCTCTAAGAGGAGAACAGTCGTGTGGTCGAGGAGTGTGATCGCCTAAATGAGGACAACAGAAAACTGGCGCAAGACCAGTCGCAGCTCCAGGACCACACGACCAAGATGACAGAGGAGCTGAAAGGTAAGTTGTCCAACTGCCTTTGCTCATTTTTGTTGCCTACCATAGTTTGGCGTGGTCTATTGTCTTAACAGCGTGTGCGGTTTGCAGTTATAAAAATCAATGCAAAGAAGCATTTGGAGGCCATGATGAAAGACCGTGATGGCTGGAAGGCGCAATGCCAAGAGATCACCAAGGATTGTGACACCTGGAAAAGCCGGTGCTAGGAGGTGGCAAAGGACATTTTGCCGGTCCTTAACCTCATCGATCCAGCGCTAGCAGAAGATGTGCCAAGGACACTGCAGCTAGGATTGATCGAGAGATGCCAAAGGGCATGGGGATGGTTCCAGGGGTTCGTGAAGGAGGCGGGAGAGTATGTAGGCGCACATGTGCTAAGCATGGTACGTGCTCACTACCCTCTGATCGATCTCAAGCGCCTGGAGGCTAGATACTCGAAGGAGGTAGATCCAGACAAGGCCGAGGAGCTACGGATGACCCAGCTAGACTTGTCGGCGAAAATAATTGGCGATATTAACTTGTGTGGAGGTGCGACACCACCCATACAAGGAACGCCGTCAACAAGTCAGCTAGGAGCACCGTCATCTTCAAGCCAACTGGTGAAGCCTATGGTCTTGACCAGCCAGGCGTCGACAGGGCCATCTTCTTCTGCTCGATCAATGCTAGAGTCCTCAAGACCCGAGCATGATGTCAGCCCCAGTGAGTAGCAGGCGCCGCGTGCCCTAGCCAGCCATTAGTGTTGGCTATAGCTGTAGAAGAAGATGTAGTTGGGTTATTGTAAACTTAGACCTTTTCAGGCAAGCTTGTAATAACGTAATTGTATATCAACATGAGCTTGTTTGTTTTGTAGAAAACATGTTTAAGCTCAGATATCGTGTTGATGTAACTAAGTTAGAACGTGTTGGCATTCTGTTTAGTTGTACTAATTTAGTCGACATGTCATCCTAAAAGGTTTGTATGGCCCTAGTTTGTCTTGCAGTCGGAGTGTGAGGTGCGTAGCTTGTGCACACATAGAAACACACAAGTCAAACTAGAGAGCACCTGCCGATCACCCATAGCGTAGAGAGCAGATCCCATGCACGCGTTGGGAGGAACCGGAGATAGGGCCTGCTCCGAGAACCCGAGAAGGAATGGTGGTCGGTTTTAACTGGTAGAGTTAGAATAACAATAGACTTCGAAGTGACACATTAGAGTGGTCGGAGAAATCATAATAGCTTTATTGAAATAAATCAATAGTACAAGAGGGGTACATATCTTAGTAGCTAAGCATAGAAACGCCTAAGCTTGTCGATGTGCCAGGAATTGGGTACGTCTGTGCCATCTAGGCGAGCTAACCTGTAAGATGTAGGGCGTGTAACCTCCTTGATCATGAAGGGTCCTTCCCATGGGGTTGCGAGTTTGTGGACACCAGCCTGATTCATCTTCCACTTCAGGACCAGGTCCCCGACCACGAAGAACCGCTCCTTGATGTTCTTGTTGTAGTACCTACGCAAAACAGCAAGCTATTTGGTTGTACGTACGCAAGAATCGAGCCGCTTCTCTTCTGCACTATTCACTTCTAGCTCCCACACTTCATTGGCCTTATCTTCATCAAAGTTCTCTACCCATGCTGATCTAAAGGCTATATTTGCTGGGAGCACTGCCTCAGCGCCATAAACCATAAAGTATGGTGATACGCCAGTATTGTGACTGGGCTGGGTTCTGAGACCCTAGACCATGGCTGGTAACTCTTTGAGCCATCTTCCAGGAGCTTTGTCATTCTCTCTGTACATCCTCTTCTTAAGTGCGTCCAGGATCATACCATTTGCCCGCTCGACCTGTCCATTAGCTCTAGGGTGTGCCACCGAGACGTATTTTACTACTATGCTCCTTTCATCACATAAGTCCCAAAAAGCGTTCCCGGTGAACTGAGTACCTAGATCAGTGATGATGCTGTTGGGTATGCCGAAGCGGTGGATGACCTAGTCGAGGAACGTGACAGCCTTTTCTGAAGATGCCGTGACCAGGGGCATGTACTCTATCCACTTGGAGAATTTGTCGATCAGCACAAAGACGCACGTAAATTTTCTAGGGGCCAGTTTGAAAGGCCCGATCATATCCAGTCCCCAGCATGCGAAGGGCCAAGAGGCTAGTATAGTCTGAATCTCGTGTGCTGGTACGTGGATTCTCTTAGTGAAAAACTGACAACCTTCACAATGACGGACTAACTTCTCTGCATCGGCTACGGCTGACGGCCAATAGAACCCTGCTCGGAAAGCCTTGCCGACCAGCGTTCTCGAGGCCACATGGTTGCCGCAGGAGCTAGAGTGGATTTTGTCTAGGAGATGTTCACCATCCTCCTGGGTTATACACTTCATCAAGATTTCCTCCTTCGCGTTCTTGCGCCACAATTTGCCATCGACGAGCAGATACTGCTTACTGTGACGCATCAGGCGTTCGTTTTCTGTTCGATCAGTGTTACCACTACCATCTGTCAGGTACTTAATGAAAGGTACTCTCTAGTCGGGCTCCTTAGTTGTCAGAAGTGGTTTGGTGGTGTTTGACGCCGGAACCGTAGCCACCAATGGCTGGTCTAGAGGCTTGTCGACCGCAGGATCTTCTTCTTTGATGGAGGGCGTGAGTAGGTCTTGAATAAATATGCCATGTGGGACTTTGGCTCGGGATGATCCTAACTTTGACAGCGCATCTGCTGCTTGATTTTTGTCCCAGACCACATGTGTGTACTCGATGCCATAGAACTTGCCTTCTAGCTTTCTGATCGCTTTGCAGTATGCGTCCATCTTTTCACTGGTCGTATCCCAGTCCTTGTTGAGTTGGTTGATGACCAGAGCCGAGTCTCCATAGACATAGAGACACTTGACACCGAGCTCGACCGCAATGCGTAGACCATGTAGGCATGCTTCATACTCGGCAGCGTTATTAGAAGCCAGGAAATAAATCCCGAGGACATATCAGAGCTGCTCCTTGGATGGTGATATGAAAAGGACTCCTGCTCCTACACCGTCGATGTTGAGAGAGCCGTCGAAGTACATCTTCCAATACTCGGTAGGCCCCTAAGAGGCAGGTGTGCTTAAGTCTATCCACTCGACGATGAAATCAACAAGTGCTTGAGACTTGATTGTAGTACGGCTTGCAAATTCCAAGGAGAAAGGGCATAGCTCCATTGCCCATTTGACGATGCACCCATTCGCATCCTTGTTGCGAATGATGTCTCCCAGAGGGTACTCAGTCATGACCACCACACGATATCCATCGAAGTAGTGTTTCAACTTTCGGGATGTAATTAGTATGGCGTAGATCAGTTTCTAAATCTGTGGGTACCTGGTCTTGGATTCACTAAGCACCTCACTGATGAAATAAATTAGTCATTGTACCTTGTAGACATGGCCGGGCTCGTCGTGCTCAACCACCATGGTAGTGGAGACCACTCGATTAGTTGCCGCAATGTAAAGCAGGAGGGTTTCGTCTTCTCTGGGAGCAGTGAGGACCGAAGGTGATGTAAGGAATTGTTTTAGCTATGTAAAGGCAGCGTCTGCTTCCTCCGACCACTCAAACTTCTCGAATGCTTTGAGCAGCTAGAAAAACAGTAGTCCTTTTTCGCCTAATCTAGATATGAAACGACTGAGGGTAGCCATGCATCTGGTAAGCTTCTGAACATCCTTCACCTTTTTGGGCAGCTTCATGTCTAAGACAGCTTTTACTTTCTCTAGGTTAGGGCGTATGCCGTCGTGACTGACGACGTTGCCGAGCAGTATACCAGATGGAACACCAAAGATGCACTTCTTTGGGTTTAATTTCCATTGGAATGTGTTAAGGGCTACAAAGGTGTGTTCTAGGTTGTCGACAAGGGTATATGCTTCCTTGGTTTTAACAACTACATCATCAACATAAGCCTCGATGAGGTCGTCTTTTATCTCATCTTTGAGGCAGGCCTGTATGGCGCGTTGGTAGGTAGCCCCAGCGTTCTTGAGCCCAAACGACATGGTTGTGTAGCAGTAGGCGCTGAAGGGCGTGATGAAGGATGTCTTGATCTGGTCATCCTTTTTTAGAGCAATCTGGTGATAACCAGAGTAACAATCGAGAAAGGAAAGCAGCTCGCAACCGGTAGTTGAATCTATGACCTCGTCTATGCGAGGTAAGCCGAAGGGGTCTTTAGGGCAGTGTTTGTTGAGATCAGTGTAATCAACGCACATTCTCCATTCCTTATTCTTTTTGCATACAAGAACTAGGTTGGCTAACCACTCCAGATGATACACTTCTTTGATAAATCCAGCCGCTAAAAGCCATGTAACTTCTACCCTAATAGCCTCCTTTTTGTCGCGAGCGAACCGTCATAGCTTCTACTTGATGGGTTTGGCCTTGCCATCGATATTTAAGGAGTGCTCGATCAAGTTCTGAGGTACACCAGGCATGTCAGCGGGTTTCCATGCGAACACACTCACGTTGCTCCTCAAGAACCTGACGAACGCGTCTTCCTATTTAGGATCTAGGTTGGCCCCGATAAGGGTCGTTTTGCTGGAATCACCGTCAATCAGCTAGATCTCTTTGTGCTCTTTGGACTTGATGTTCTTGCATGGGGCCTCAAGCTCTAGGATCTCTAGGTGGTCGGCTGGGGTCTGCTTGGCGTCGAGCATGGTCTCGGCCATGCAAATAGAGAGGTCATGAGCCTCTGCTATTTTGAAGCTGTCATCCTCGTAGGTGTAAGCTGCGTATATGTTGCCCCTAAGAGTTAGAACCCCCTTCCCAGTAGGCATCTTGAGCACCAAATACCTATAGTGAGGTATGGCCATGAACTTGGTGAGCACTGGTCGGCCAAGGATAGCATGGTAGGTGCCTTCGAAGTCGGCAACCACAAAGTTGACATAGTCGGTGCAGAAGTGGTCTGGGGTACCAAATTGCATAGGTAGCATGATCTGCCTGAGAGGTGTGGAGCTCTGTCCGGGGAGAACACCCCAGAACTATGCCTCGTATGGCTTGAGATCAGCCTGGGTTATCTTCAGGGCTGGCAAACTGTTCTTAAATAGTATATTGATGGAACTACCGCCGTCAATCAGCACTCTATTGAACTGAACCTTGTTGATACAAGGATCAAGAACCAGAGGAAAATGCCCTGGCTCAGGTATTGCAGCCTATTGGTCCTTTCTGCTAAAGGAGATCTCACGGTGAGACCAAGGAGGGAGCCGCGGATCGACGATGAGGTTGTCGGCATTGACCACGTTCAAGCAAGCATGGGCAAGTAGCTTGCGCTCTCATTTGGTCTCGATGGACACTCTGCCCCCAATGATGGTGTGGACACGGTCGGTTGGCTTGACGTACTTATGATGGGGATTTGTGTCTTCATCATCGTTGTCCTCGTTACGCTGCTCCCCTGCATCGTTAGGCTTGTCGGATTTATCCAGAGCCTATTGGCGCGTGTAGATGGATTTGAGAACACAGCAATTCTCCATGGTATGGTTTGACTTGGGATGGAGCTGGTAGGGTCCTTTCAATGCTTTGGCATAGTCTTCTTCATAGTTGCAACGTCCGCCACCTTTTTTAATGATGTTGACTTCACCATCATCTTCCCAAGCACGCTTGCCCCTGTAATTGTCATGGCGATTACGCCGCTGATTACGCTGTTTGTGGTGGTCGCTAGAATCGTTGTGCTGGTTGCGGCGATCAGAATTATCGTTCCGACCATGGTTGCCGCGGTAGTCGTCGCAGTGCGAGGGGTGGTCGGAGCGTGGAACCCTTGCTGCTTCTTCGATGATTATCTTTTTAGCATCATCGGCGTCCGCATATTTTTTAGCAGTAGCTAGGAGCGCTGTGACCGATTCAGGTCTTTTGCGGAGGAGCTTGTCCCTTAGGGCATCATGGAAGCGGAGACCAGTGATGAAAGCTTCGATTGCCTCGTTGTCGGAGATTGATGGGACCTTGATGCGCATCTCCGAGAAGCGTCGGACGTACTCGTGCAGTGGCTCATCTTTGCGATCTCAAATCCGCTGTAGATCATATTTGTTGCCGAGTTGTTCGCAAGTAGCAATGAAGTTGTCGATGAATGCTTGCTTGAGCTCTTGCCAAGAATCAAAGTAGTTTGCTAGCAAGCTGACCAGCCATTGGTAGCCTGCATGGCTGACGGCGACTGGGAAGTAATTAGACATGACGTGCTCGTCAGCCATGGCTGATCTGCACGCGGTTTCATAGAGCATGACCCACAACTTAGGGTTTTCCTTGCCGTCATACTTCTGGAGTTTTTTTAGCTTGAAGTTTTTTGGCCACATGACTTGGCGAAGATGAGGAGTAAGCTGCTTCAAACCCAGAGGGCTGTGGGTAGTATCATATTCCATACGGCGATAGCTTTCGTGGGATGCACGATCGTTGGCTCTTTGGTTAATGCGATCGCGCAGATCGCGTTCTCTGAGGGAATGGCGGAGATCGTTATTGCCATCACGGCGATCCCGATTGCCATCATGACCGCGGTTATCATGACAATTGTCGCGGTTGTCTCGTCGATTATCATCCTGGTTGTTGCGGCGGTTGTCGTCCCGACCACCATCATGACCACTGTTTCTGCCTTGACAGTTGTCTGGTGGGCCGTTGTTGCGCGAGCCACGTTGGTTGGGTGACTGTGGGCGACTTGAGTACTGGCGACTACGGCTTGATTTGACTGAGATGGACAGAGCCTGGGCTTGGTTTGCAATTTTTGTGGTCTGGGCTATAGCAGCCGTCTGGTAGGCTTGTACATCATCGTGAATTGCCTGGATTTCCGGGGTATTGGGTAGTTGTTGCATCATCACCATAGCAACAGCTACATTGGCGCTTGGAGTCCTGAAGACTTGCTTTTCCCCTACCCTATCAAAGGCGTTGTTGAGATCGCATGGCTGGAACCTTATGCATCATGCCTCCTCTTCTGCCTTAGCCTCGGCTTGTCTATGATTAAACCGGTCAATATTGCATGCTTTGCGCACTAGCCTTTCTTGTTCTATTTCACCAACTGCCGGTGGTTCGTCATTACTGACGACATTGATCAAGTCTCCTCGCCTTGGTGGGAAGGATGAGAATCGTGGGAACCCTGGGGAGTGGTCTGGGATATCCAGATCGTATTCAACTTCTTCATTATCACAATGCTGAAGCTCAGTGTGGATGGAGCCAATAGATGTGATGCTAGATGGGGAGCTTGAACCGCCCTCTTGAACTATGGACCGATCCTTCTTGATACTCCTCAATCCAAACCATGTTGACAAAGTTGCATGGCTTTGGCCGAGGTCGATGTATAAAACACAGATCCGAGCAGCGTTGTATAT